>NC_134353.1:854888660-855081160 GCF_048569485.1 Anomaloglossus baeobatrachus | reverse complement strand
TATAACCACCCACTAAACAGGGCATCCATGGCCAGTCCGGGATTACAACAGCGATGTTCTATTAAAACGTACCAGATAATAAATATACAGGGATGTGAGGATCGGATATAGCTTCTGTCCTGTTTTCTAGAAACATGAAATGAACAGAAGTTTATGGATATGGTAGATGCATGTACGTTATTTCGGCATTACCAACCTTACAATATTTATTTATTTATATTATATATATATATATATATATATATATATATATATATATATATATATATATATATATATATATTATATATATTATATAATGTTTATATATATATATATATTTTATATAATATATATATATATATATATATATATATATTTTATATAATATATATATATTATATAAAATATATATATTATATATATATATATATATATATATATATATATATATATATATATATATATATATATATATATATATATATATATATATATATATATATATATATATATATATATATATATATATAACGACAGAGCAAAGTCCAGCAATAACGTGAGCAATCCAGGTTGCTGTTAAATTTTTTCTTACTTTTTATTCATAGATCCATTAAAATACAGTGGTCCAAGCAGTTCAAAACAGCATTAATGCAGGAAAGTAGAGATTCTGGACCGTGAAGAAGGCGGATTTTACCGCTGAAACGCGTAGTCCTATCTGCACTACTTTCCTGCATTAATGCTGTTTTGAACTGCTTGGACCATTGTATTTTAATGGATCTATGAATAAAAAGTAAGAAAAAATTTAACAGCAACCTGGATTGCTAACGTTATTGCTGGACTTTGCTCTGTCGTTGTTCACATTTGTATGGATGGACTCCTACAGTCTGATCCAGGCACAATGGAGTTAACCAGGTCAGCTGAGGTTCCAGGTGGTTCACAGGAGTGAGCTGGTCTACATTGTTGGACTAATTATATAATTAATTATATTATATTATATATTTCACTTACATAACGCTACTTATTCCATAGCGCTTTACATACATTTGACATCACTGTCCCCATTGGGGCTCACAGTCTAAATTCCCTATCTGTAGGTCTTTGGAGTGTGGGAGGAAAACGGAGAACCCGGAGGAAACCTATGTGGAGAATATACAAACTCCTTGCAGATGTCCTTAGTGGGATTTGAACCCAGGACCCCAGTGCTGCAAGACTGCAGTGCTAACCACTGAGCCACTGTGCTGCCCACAAAATCACTTACTATAGGAGCTGTCCGAGGATAAAGATTCACAGTAGTGATGAGCGAGTACTAAAAAGCTCGGGTGCTCGAAGCTCGGGCCGAGCCTCCCAAGATACTCGTGTACTCGGGCCGAGCAACGAGCCCAATGTTATCCTATGGGAGACCCGAGTATTTTTGTGAAATGACCCCCTGGCAGCATGTAGAAACCCTAAAAATGTCACAAAAGTCTCCGAAGAGTGCTCAAATGACATGGCAACAGCATGGGGAAGACCCCTTGAAGCATTTATCACTCAAAAGTCACAGCTGTGAACAATTTTGTCCGCGTTTCACGCCATTTTTACGGACTCACCAGAAAACCTTCCAAAATGACCCCAAAATGATTTTTCATGGCAGAAATGTTAAGGGCACATACCCAATAGTGAGATAGAGCTGGTGTATGTTACTTTTTGAGATTAATACATGAAAGATTTTACGTGAAAACATTGTGTGGCACTCCGATGTCCCTGAGAAGAGACGTACATGAAGGCCTCTTGAGTCTAATGTGCCCATTTTGAGGAAGTGAGTCTTTGTAGTATTTTCCTTTGCCAGGGCAGTCCAAAATTGTGAGGTTCACCAATGCCCCTGCATACAGACGTGCATGATGGCCTGTAAACCTGAAGTGCCCATTGTAAGGAAGTGGGTCTATTGTAGTATAGCCCTTAGGCAGGGCAGCCAAAAATTGGGAGGCTCCACGTTGTCCCTGGATAGAGACGTGCATGATGGCCTGTAAACCTGAAGTGCCCATTGTAAGGAAGTGGGTGTATTATAGTATAGCCCTTAGGCAGGGCAGCCAAAAATTGGGAGGCTCCACGTTGTCCCTGGATAGAGACGTGCATGATGGCCTGTAAACCTGAAGTGCCCATTGTAAGGAAGTGGGTCTATTTTAGTATAGCCCTTTGCCAGGGCAGCCAAAAATTGGGAGGCTCCACGTTGTCCCTGGATAGAGACGTGCATGATGGCCTGTAAACCTGAAGTGCCCATTGTAAGGAAGTGGGTCTATTTTAGTATAGCCCTTTGCCAGGGCAGCCAAAAATTGGGAGGCTCCACGTTGTCCCTGGGTAGAGACGTGCATGAGGGCCTCAAAACATTAAGTGTCCATTGTCAGGAAGTGGGTGTATTATAGTATAGCCCTTAGGCAGGGCAGCCAAAAATTGGGAGGCTCCACATTGTCCCTGGGTAGAGACGTGCATGAGGGTCTCAAAACATTAAGTGTCCATTGTCAGGAAGTGGGTGTATTATAGTATAGCCCTTAGGCAGGGCAGCCAAAAATTGGGAGGCTCCACGTTGTCCCTGGGTAGAGACGTGCATGAGGGCCTCAAAACATTAAGTGTCCATTGTCAGGAAGTGGGTGTATTATAGTATAGCCCTTAGGCAGGGCAGCCAAAAATTGGGAGGCTCCACATTGTCCCTGGGTAGAGACGTGCATGAGGGCCTCAAAACATTAAGTGTCCATTGTCAGGAAGTGGGTGTATTATAGTAGATAGAGACGTGCATGATGGCCTGTAAACCTGAAGTGCCCATTGTAAGGAAGTGGGTCTATTTCAGTATAGCCCTTTGCCAGGGCAGCCAAAAATTGGGAGGCTCCACATTGTCCCTGGATAGAGACGTGCATGATGGCCTCAAAACATTAAGTGTCCATTTTAAGGAAGTGGGTGTATTATAGTATAGCCCTTAGGCAGGGCAGCCAAAAATTGGGAGGCTCCACGTTGTCCCTGGGTAGAGACGTGCATGAAGGCCTCAAAACATTAAGTGTCCATTTTAAGGAAGTGGGTGTATTATAGTATAGCCCTTAGGCAGGGCAGCCAAAAATTGGGAGGCTCCACGTTGTCCCTGGGTAGAGATGTGCATGAGGGCCTCAAAACATTAAGTGTCCATTTTAAGGAAGTGGGTGTATTATAGTATAGCCCTTAGGCAGGGCAGCCAAAAATTGGGAGGCTCCACGTTGTCCCTGGGTAGAGACGTGCATGAGGGCCTCAAAACATTGTTCCCATTGCAAAGGAGCGGGTCTCCTGTCGTTGTAATGTCCATTCTGCAAAGAATGGGCGAAAAAATTTACCACTGGGGGTATACCTGAAACAAAGGCCTAAGTATTGCAATTTGTAACGGTCATCATCATGGTGGCGCATGAGGAGAAGGAGGAGCAGTCCAGCGATTATCCAAAGTCCAGAAGTGTGTACCCATGGGTGAGTGGAGGTACATGGCAAACTTTAAATTCCGCTCTCATTTGCTGGTGGTGTGGTGAAGTCTGGCTCAATCCAACCCTTGTTCATCTTGATCAGAGTCAGCCTGTCAGCATTTTCAGTTGACAGGCGGGTGCGTTTATCTGTAATGATTCCACCTGCGGCACTAAAAACACGCTCTGACAAAACGCTAGCAGCAGGGCAGGCCAGGACTTCCAAGGCGTAGAGAGCCAATTCATGCCACGTGTCCAGCTTGGATACCCAATAATTGTAAGGCACAGAGGAATGTCGGAGTACAGTTGTTCGATCTGCAAGGTACTCCTTCAGCATCTGGGCAAACTTAGGATTTCTTGTGGCACTACCCCGCACCTCAGGGGCTGTAGTACGTGAGGGGCTGAGAAAACTGTCCCACATCTTAAAGACTGTTCCCCTACCTCTGGCGGATTGGACTTGTGCCTCTCTCGGCTGTACGCCTCGGTTGTCCACTGATTCCTGACCTATGCCGCTAGCGTTTTGTGAGGGGAATGCTTTGCCTACTTCCGTGACTATGGCCTTCCGGAACTGCTGCATTTTGGTTGACCTCTCCTCCACGGGAATAAGAGACAAAAAGTTCTCCTTGTAGCGTGGGTCTAACAGTGTTACCAACCAGTAATGATTGTCGGCCAAGATGTTCTTAACGCGAGGGTCACGAGACAGGCAGCTTACCATAAAGTCAGCCATGTGCGCCAGACTCTTAACAGCCAGGACTTCTGCAGCCTGACCAACACGATGACTGAACATGCTGTCCTCCTCCTCCTCCTCCTCCTCCTCCTCCTCTACCCTGTTCTCTGGCCAGCCACGCTGAACCGAGGATATGACTGGTGTGCATGTCATATCCTCAATTTGGCCGGAGAGTTGCTCCATGTCTTCATCCTCCTCCTCGTCATAGTCCTCCACTGCACGTTGTGATGAGACGAGGCTGGGCTGTGTGTTATCACCCACACCCACTACTGTTTCTTGCTGCAACTCATCGCGCTCCGCCTGCAATGCATCATGTTTGTTTTTCAGCAGAGACCGTTTTAGAAGGCAGAGTAGCGGTATGGTGATGCTAATAATGGCGTCATCACCACTCACCATCTTGGTGGAGTCCTCAAAGTTTTGGAGGATGGTACATAGGTCTGACATCCATCTCCACTCCTCAGGTGTTATGTGTGGAGTTTGACCCATTTCCCGACGGCTTAGGTGATGCAGGTACTCAACAACTGCCCTCTTCTGCTCACATATCCTGACCAACATGTGCAGAGTTGAATTCCAACGCGTGGGGACATCACACACCAGTCTGTGAGCCGGAAGATGCAAACGGCGCTGAAAGCCGGCAAGGCCGGCTGAAGCAGTAGGTGACTTTCGAAAATGTGCAGACAGGCGGCGAACTTTTACCAGCAGATCAGACAGCTCTGGGTATGACTTTAGAAACCGCTGAACCACGAGGTTGAGCACATGGGCCACGCATGGAACATGTGTCAGCTGGCCTCGCCTCAAAGCCGCCACCAGGTTCCGGCCATTGTCACACACGACCTTTCCTGGCTTTAGGTTCAGAGGTGTGAGCCAGTGATCTGCCTGCTGTTTCAGAGCTGTCCACAGCTCTTCTGCATTGTGCGGTTTGTCACCTATGCAGATTAGCTTCAGCACAGCCTGTTGCCGCTTCGCCGAGGCAGTGCTGCAGTGCTTCCAGCTTGTGACTGGTGTGGAGGGTACAGTGGATGAGGATGCACAGGAGGAGGAGGAGGCTGAAGAGCATGACATTCCGGAGCTGTAGAGTGTGGGTGAAACACTGACTGAGGTAGGGCCTGCAAACCTTGGTGTGGGAAGGACGTGTTCCGTCCCTCGCTCAGACTGGGTCCCAGCTTCCACAATATTAACCCAGTGTGCTGTCAACGAGATGTAGCGGCCTTGCCCACAAGCACTTGTCCACGTGTCTGTGGTTAGGTGGACCTTGGGTGAAACAGCGTTGTTCAGGGCACGTGTGATGTTTTGTGACACGTGGTTATGCAACGCGGGGACGGCACACCGGGAGAAATAGTGGCGGCTGGGGACCGAGTAACGTGGGACAGCTGCCGCCATCAGGTCACGGAATGCTTCTGTCTCCACCAGCCTAAAAGGCAACATTTCCAGCGCAAGCAGTCGCGAAATGTTAGCATTTAGAACTGTGGCATGTGGGGTGTTGGCAGTGTATTTGCGCCTGCGTTCAAAGGTTTGCTGAATGGATAACTGAACGCTGCGCTGGGACAAGGACGTGCTTGATGATGGTGTTCTTTCTGCGTAGGCAACTGCAGGTGCAGGAGTGGAGGAGGCTTGTTCGCAGGCAGCATGGACAGGGGATTGGCTCGCATGCACAACCAGCGAAGACGTAGCAGTGACATCAGCAAGCACTGCTCCTCGACTCTGTTGTACTTCCCACAAAGTCGGGTGCTTGGCTGACATGTGCCTGATCATGCTGGTGGTGGTCAGGCTGCTAGTTTTGGTACCCCTGCTGATGCTGGCACAGCAGGTGTTGCAAATGGCCTTTTTTGAATCATCTGGATCCAACTTAAAAAACTGCCAGACTCGGGAAGACCTAACATTTGTACAGGCACCTTGTGTCGTCGTGTTGTTCCGGGGAACGGTTGCCTGACTTCTGCCTGGGGCCACCACCCTGCTTCTTACTGCCTGTTGTGATGCTACGCCTCCCTCCCCCTGTGCACTGCTGTCCTCGCTCTGCATATCCTCCTGCCAGGTTGGGTCAGTTACTGGATCATCCACCACGACGTCTTCCTCTTCCGCACCCTGCTCCTCCTCCTGACTTCCTGACAATTGTGTCTCATCATCGTCCACCACTTGTTGAGACACGTTGCCAACTTCGTGAGAACGTGGCTGCTCAAATATTTGGCCATCTGTACAGACGATCTCCTCATGACCCACTTCAATATGAGCTGGCGAGAGGCCAGAATGTGTGAATGGAAACGTGAACAGCTCTTCCGAGTGTCCAAGTGTGGGATCATTAATGTCCGAGGAGGACGTGTACTCAGCCTGGTGGTAGGAAGGAGGATCAGGTTCAGAAATGTGCGGTGCAGTATCACGGCTACTGACACTTGACCGTGTGGAAGACAGAGTGTTTGTGGTGGTGCCAATCTGACTGGAAGCATTATCTGCTATCCAACTAACAACCTGTTGACACTGGTCTTGGTTCAAGAGCGGTGTACTGCTGCGGTCCCCAAGAATTTGGGACAGGACGTGCGAGCGACTAGATGTGGCCCTTTGTTGTGGCGAAATTAGAGCTTGCCCACGACCTCGGCCTCTGCCTGCACCATCACGTCCACTTCCTTGTTCCTTGCCAATGCCCTTGCGCATTTTGCAATGCTGTGCACTGCTGACGTGTATATTCACTACTTGTGCGTTATATCAAAGTTTCTGGAAATTGCACACAAGTGCACCTGTACGCTGCCACCAACAGGCACACACGTGCGGTTTTAAAAACCAAGCACGGACGCAATAAGAACCTAACAGGTTTTTTTGGGGAGCGACAATTACAGACAAGTCAGACACTATCTGGACTGTTTTACACTGTATACACCAGCCCCAGATATGATGAAGGCTGGTATACGGTTACCACTACCCTGCCTGCCTGCCTGCCTGTATACTGGTACAATAGTCCTGACAAGGACTCTTTTGGTCACTAGCCTGTATTCAGACCTGGCTATACCCTGCCTGTATATAGCAACAATAGTCCTGAGAAGGACTCTGCTACTGTACTCCGACCTGGCTATACCCTGCCTGCCTGTATACAACTAGAATAGTCCTGAGAAGGACTTTTGGTCACACTGTTTGCAGCCCTGCAACTGAAAAAGCTATAAAGGGCCGCAAAGCTTTCCCTGAATCAGCGACACTCTCCCTGCACTGACTGTCTGGATAGCTGTGAGCAGAGCACAGCGCGCCGGCCGATATAAAGGCTCGGTCACGCTGTGCAGGCCGGCCAATCACTGCAATTCCACAACTAACAGGGCTGTGGCATTGCAGTGGTCTGCCAGCCAATCCCTGCATGAGGGCTGGCTCTCAAAAGAGCGCCAACATGCAGAAATGAAGACCACGAGTACAGCACGAGTATCGCGAGATTACTCTGTCCCCGCCGAGCAGCCCGAGTACAGCGATACTCGTTCGAGTACCGAGTAGTTACAAGCATGCTCGCTCATCACTAATTCACAGCATATAGGAAGCTTAAAGGGGCTGCCCATCGCAAACAAGTTATCACATATACACAGAATAGGTATTAACTTGATGATAGGTAGGTGTCCAACCACATGGCTGCACTGCTGGTCTATACTACTGGGGATAAAAGCTCCCTGCTCAGTGGAGTGTGAGTCTGAGCGGTCAGAACGCCATAAATCAACACGTCATCCTATATCCTGTGGGCAAGGGGTAACTTAAGGTAACTGGACAACCCCTTTAGGTCTTGTGTGCAAGGTGCAGTTTTTGTTGTGTTTTTTTGGTGCAGTTTATCGTGCAGTTTGTTGCTCAAATCTGCAAGAGGGCAAGTGAGCCCTATAAGGGCGAATAAGCCCATGACAATCTGGAGGGGGCTAGGGTCTGAAGGGGTTAATGTTTGGAATGCAGAAGTGTGCATTCTATGGGGTTAGGGGATTGGTGGAAAGGGGGCAGTTGTGATTGGGGAGATAGGGTAGGAGGCTGGCTGATCAGGGGGGTATATAGGTGGGGTGAGGCAGTGGTTACCTCCTCTTGCTGCAGGATGATCAGCGTGGCCACATGCTGCTGGAAGTGCTGGTGGTCATCATCATCATCGGGAGAGCTGCAGGATTTCTGACTTGGAGGCCCTGATGGAGATGGTCCGGGGAGCCTCTGGAGTGCTGGGAGTCGAGGCACTGCGTGAGCAGCTGGCTGCAGTGTGTGCTCCCGGTCCGACGGTGCCTGATCCTGCACCTCGGCCTGAGCTGCGCGCTCAGGCTCGCGGCCACCGGAGCGCTACTCCCCAGCTGGGGGAATTAGAATACAGTTACGGAGCCCCCTCGGGGACCCTCCGGGACAGGGGAGCCCGCGGATGTCCCCTGGTTCCCCTCCGGTCACCGGGAGGAATCCGCGTCTGTGACCCCGCGAGCCAGAAGTGGGCGGAGCTACACTGAGGCCTCCTTCCGGTTCGCGGCCTGCAAGGACCTGGACCAGCCGTACGGCAGACCCCGGTGACGTGCGGGCCGGGGGGCAGAGCCCAGCTTGAGGTGGCAGCAGTGGAGACTCCCTGCAGGCCGCAGGGGAGCCGCCCGCGGCGGAATCGGCAGTTTTAGAGAGCGAGAAGCCAGAGGACGGCAGCCAGGGAGGAGGGGATGGTGGCTCCTGCAGTCGGCAGGGCCACAGACTGCGATCAATGGTGACGGTCCCCTCCAGCGGGGCTCTGACTGGAGGGTGGACCCGGCAGACGGCGGACTGGATACGGCCTTCCTGCAGCCGGCAGGGAGGGAGACCTCTGAGGACGGCCGATGGAGCGGTGGCTTCACAGATAGGCAGTGATCCGGCGAGGGCTGATGGCGGCAGGACGCCGCGTCCGTTAAAAAGTCGGACGACCAGCAGGAGACAGTTGGCGGAGCAGGGGCGATGACCGCGTGGATTGATGGCCGCCGGGTGAGGTTTGCCTCTCCAAGGGTCCCCCCTGAGGACGCCAGCAGCACCACGGATTCCGCCGATGAGGAACATCGAATGGACGCATCTGGAGGAGAGGAGAGACAGCAGGAATATCTTGTCACGGCTGCTCCAGGATCGGACCAGAGGCAGCCCGGTGAGAGATCATCAATTGTGCATAATGTTGTGGGTTCTGGGGGTGGGGGGGTCAGTTGCGGCTGTAAGTACATGTTTCAGGGGTTGGTGGCAAAGTGATCGGGAGCAAGCGGGTCCGTGTTTCCGGCGGGTGCATGAGTGGGCCCCACTGGTGCTGGGCAATCGGTTGCAGCGGTACAGAGTGTATGTGTGCTTTGAGAGTCCGCTGGGGGTCCATTTGAAGAAGGAGGTGAGGGAAACAATTTGGAAGGGGGAGTATGGGGAAATATTTTCCCTGCTCCCCCTGGAGAAGTTTAATCTCGATTAAAGTTAAACTAAGCGATTCAAAGAAGGAAAAAGAGGATGAGAAGAGGAGATATAGGTTCATCCCCAGAACCTTTACTAATTGGCTGAAAACGTTTGCCATACTAGCTAGTATCATCAGGGAGAGGGAGCCGGAGCATTGCTCTGCCCCTTTTAGGCTATATGGATTCCAGTGGGGAGGCATATCGAGTGTACGGAGGTTTAGGGTGGTTAAGATATGATGAGCAGTTTCGGCAACGGATGGCTCTGCGTCCTGGCCTTAGATGGGACCACAGGGATATATCCTTGTGGCTGCGAATGATGACGGCTCCGGCTCACCCCTTTCGTGGGGATGCCGGGATCCCGGGTAGGAGCAACGGGTCACCGGCTGGCAAAAGAAAGGGGGCATATTGACAGTGTAATGAGGGGCACTGCAAGTTTGGGGCCTCGTGTCGGTTCAAGCACGAGAGTTCCGGTTGCTGAGGTGCCCACCCGTTGGTCAGGTGTTTTAAAAAGAAAAGGGGAAGTCAGGGGAAGGGGCTGGAAAGAGGGAGGATGCCAGTGAAAGTAGAGGGATGCTTCCCTATCTAAATAGGTATACGGATGTGCAGGCGGCAGGGTTATTGCGGCACGGTTTTGGTTGACGGTTCCCGTTTGTTTCTAGGGCCCCAGTTTTTCGCCCAGGTATTTGAGGTCTGCAATGAAACACCCGGAAGTTGGGAGGGACAAGCTAACTAAGGAGGTGAGCTAGGTCGGATGGCGGGTCCGTGTAAGGACCCTCCATTCCCTAACCTCAGGATTTCGCCATTGGGGGGTTGTGCCCAAGAAAGAGCCGATGAAATTCAGGCTCTTACAGCAGTAATCTTACCCGGCCGGGTTGTCAGTTAATGATGGGATCTCACCGGATCTGTCCGCAGTTTCTTGCATTTCATTTGCTAGGGCGTTTGAATTAGTGCGAGCGGCAGGACAGGGGTTGTTGATGGCGAAATCAGATGTGGAAGCGGCTTTTCGCTTGCTTCCGGTCAATCCAGATAGCCATCATTTGTTGCGGTGCATTTGGAATGGAGAATATTATGGGATCTCTGCCTGCCCATGGGTTGTTCTATTTCATGTGCTTATTTTGAAGCATTTAGTTCCTTTCTGGAATAGGGAGTGCGGGACATGGCAGGGGTTCATTCAGTAATTTACTATCTGGATGATTTTTTGTGCGTTGGGTCGGCAGGTTCCTCGGTTTGTTCCTTGTTATTGTTTACTTTGGAGCGGATTGCGCTGAGTTTTGGTATGTCGTTGTCAAAGAAAAAAACGGAAGGACCAGCGACAGTTTTTATGTTTCTTGGGCATCGAAATTGATACGGTTGCCATGGAGTGACGGCTGCCAGAAGAGAAGTTGGTGGATTTAAAGCGTCTGTTAGAGCGTTGTATCAGGCAAGAAAGGTAAGGTTGAGGGTTTTGCAGCCGGTGTTCAGTAAATTGAATTTCGCATGTCGCATTATGCCGATGGGGCGGATATTCAATAGAAGATGGGCAAGTGTGAACTCAGGTGTCGTATCACCAAATCACTTTGTTAGAGTGGAAAAGGTGATGAAAGGGGACTTGCTGGTTTGGGACTCCTTTTTTGACAAGTACAATGGAAAGACGTTGTGGATGAGTATAACAATGTCCTATAGTCAGCTGGAACTGTTTACGGATGCGGCAGGAGCGGTGGCTTTTGGAGCGATTTTCAGACTCACTGGGGTGTTGGGGAGTGGCCACGGCTGTGGAAGGAGAAGGGGTTGGTAAAAAATCTGGCGTTGCTCGAAACCTTTCCGATTGTAGTGGCAATCGAGTTGTGGGGTTCAGAATTTGTCGGAAAAAAGGTTTGCTTGCACTGCGATAATATGGCGGTGGTGCATGCTATTACCACTTTGTCAGCAAAATCACCCCCAGCAGTGGGGTATTTAAGGCATTTGGTGCTGCGTTGCTTGGATTTCAACATTTGTGTGGTGGCAAGGCATGTGCTGGGGGTACCAAATTGGGGTGGCTGACGCACTGTTTTGATTTCAGTATCGCAGGTTCAGGAGACTGGTGCCGGGGGTGGACGAGGATGGAGAACAATGTCCAGGCTGGCTGTGTGATCTGGCATCGGTGTCCCTTTCGAACGGATTAGGAGATCGGTGACCGAGGTCACTTGGTGCCGATATCAGTCGGTGTGGAAGAAATGGGAAGAATTGGAACGAGAGGGTTTAATGGGGCCTGGTTACAATGGACGGGTGTTGGGGGTTTTGACGTTTGTTAGCTGAGAATTTTTGGCGGGCCGATCAGTGTCTGTGATGGTACACAGGTTGGCGGCACTAGCGTTTTTGTCTAAATTGCACGTGGTTACAGATGCTACAAAAGATTTTCTGGTGCGGCAAGCCATGGAAGGTTTTAGGAAAGGGCCGAGGGCTCGGGACACAAGAAGACCAATTTCTATTCACTTGTTGGCACTTATGGTGCGTTGTTTGGGCGAGGTGTGCATCACAGTTCACAGTATGAGCAGGCATTGTTTGCGGTGGCGCTTGTTTTGTCGTTGTTTGGTGCTTTTCGCATTAGTGAATTGATTAGTCCTGCAAAGCAGGTGGCAGGAGGCCTTTTAATAGGGGATGTGGGGCTGGGGGACGGTCGAGTTGAATGTACTTTGCACCGTTCCAAAACGGATCAGATTTGTCGTGGACATTTGACGGTGTTGTATGGCATTCCAGGACACCACTGGTGTCCGGTTGCACAGGTGGCAGGTTTTAAGGATGCGCGGGGGTTACCCTGGCTCCTTCCTGAGGCATGAGGACGGGTCATCGTTGTTCAAATTTCAATTTGTAGCAATATTGAAGTCTTGTTTGGCACGGGTGGGAGCAGTGACAAGGAATCGAGTGAGGGCGATCGATTCAGTTTGGAGGTTAATAGGGGATGTTTAATGGCTGTGCGGCATGTGGGTTTTTTCTGTTTTTAATGGTGTTTATAAGCTTATATAGGTGTGTGTCTTGTCTGTGTACTCGGGCACTCCTACGTGTACTGGGGGGCGTTGCGGGCGGACGTGCATACGGACGGTCGACAACTCGGAATGGCAAGAGAGGAGGCGCGAGTAAAATGGATTGGGATTCGTGGTTTGATGTGGGGGAGAGTATGCGCGGAGGTGGCATATTATGCTAGGGTTGACCAGGATCCCAATGTTTTAATTTACATGCGGGAGGAAATGATTTGGGAGTGTGGGCAGCCAGAGATTTGAAGCGGAAAATTAAGTTGGACCTTTGGCTAGTGTGGTGAGAGTTTCCGGGTATCATTAACGTCTGGTCAGATATCGTGGCTCGGATGAGTTGGCGTTTTGCCAGGTCAGTCTAGTGGATTAACAGGGCGCGTAGCACGTTGAACAGGGCGAGTGGCCAGTTTGTGGCGTGGAATGGAGGCTTTGTCGTGCGGCGCAGGGACTTAGAGGAGTCGTTGGATCAATATTTGCGGCAGGATGGAGTTCATCTCACTGATATTGGTTTGGATCTGTGGATGCTCGGTTTGCGGGAAGGTTTGGAACATGCAGTGGGGGTGTGGAGGGCCCGGGCCATGTAAGGGGTCACGTGGCCGGTCGGTGGCGGGGGGATAGGTCCGTTGTCAGAGGCTGGGAGTACCAATACTCGGTTGGTGGTATGAAGTTACTCAGGGGTAGTGGCTTCGTAAGAAATTGGGAACTTGTGGGCGTAGGTCCTGCAGGTTCGGGGGAGGGGTATTTAACGATGGAACGTTAATACCTCTCACACCTCGGGTCGGTTTTGGTCACGGCCGAGGTGGTCCCTTGGGCTGGTTTTAGGATACGGCCAGGGGATAGGAAGAATTGGTTGCTTCTGGGACGGACCTATCGGTGTTTGGTTTGTGGTGTTTGGAATGTGTATATATATATAGTGAGACTGTGACCGGGGTTATCTATGACGGCCGGTATGTCTCGCCCCGGTTGTGCTCACTCCATGATAGGAAGTGAATCCACTATAGGGTTAATGCGGTTTCCCTACAGGCTGAGGGAAGGGTTAAATAGAATCAGGAACAAGGGCAGGTGTGCCGGGTGTGAGGGGGTGAACACAACTCCGAGTTTTTCTGCTGGAGAGGCACATGTATTGTGTTATGGACTTTTGTTTTGGACATTAAAGCGTGTGCTGTGAACCTTAATGCCTGGATCCCGTGTCTTCTGCTGCGCAGCCGACCACGCTACCTCACATATGGTGGAGAATCGGCGGGCATGACAGCCGGTGAGGTGTAGCATCCATTCCTGGTGACCCAGTAGCACATGTCCTGGATTCGAGCGGCTATACTACAGCCCAAACCCGGCGACGCCATGGAGGACATACTAAAGCATTTGGCTCAGGCTAATGCACAGCAGCAACAGACCAATGCACACCTGCTCCAATCCTTGCAAATGCAGGAAAAAAAATTCCAAGAACAGATGGATCAGGCCAATGCACGTCAGCAGCAATCCTTGCAGGTGCAGGAAAAAAGGCACCAAGAACAGATGGTTCTCCTGGCCAAGTCGATCCGTGCCAGACCGGCAGTAACAACCCCGGGACCGGATGACGACGGCAGCGTCCGGAAAGCGGTGAGACAAGCGTTGCAAAAGATGACCCCGGGTGATGATGTGGAAGCGTTCCTGGCGGTGTTTGAGCGGGTAGCAGAGCGGGAAAAGCTGCCGACCCCGCAGTGGGCTGAGGTATTGTCGCCCTATCTGACGGGGGAACCCCAAAAAGCGTACCTGGACCTCTGTACCGAGGACGCCATTGACTATGTGACCCTGAAAGCCGAAATACTGGCTCGGTTGGGGGTGAATACCTATGTACGGGCTCAGCGGGTAAATCAGTGGTTCTTTGAGGAAGCCAAACCCGTACGCTCCCAGGCCTATGACTTGTTGCATCTTGTAAAAAAATGGTTGCAGCCTGACACTCTGAGCCCGGCGCAAATGGTGGAAAGGGTAGTAGTGGATCGTTTTGTGCGCACTTTACCCGTCACCGTTCAACGGTGGGTCGGACAGGGTGACCCGAGTACCCTGGACCAATTAGTGTCCCTGGTAGAGCGGCATGTGGCTACACAGGACTTGATACGGGACACTGAGACTTTGCGTACCGCCCGTCGGTCCGGCCCCTCCAGGCCTAGGGCCAAGGACCCACCGCTGACAACGGTGCAGGAGTCCCCTACCGTCCCGTCTGAGGCCGTGGCCACCATTCCTGAGGTCCGGAAGGTTCTGTACCCTAAACGACAACCCGTCAAGGGGGTTTCCGTCCCCATTAGATGTTGGCGGTGCCAGCGGGTGGGACATATGGAAGCCCAGTGTCCACTCACCACGGAGCCCATGGATTGTGGGGTTACCCGGCGGGGTTCAATGTATGCTCAGGTGGTGTGTACCGCTGACCGGGTCTCCCCAGAGACGGAGCCCCACTTGTGCCAAATACAGGTGAATGGATGTCCGGTTACAGGATTGTTGGATTCCGGAAGCTTAGTGACCCTTGTGCGATCCACCTTGAGGGCTAAAGTAAAGACCACAGGAGCCACCGTGGGGGTGGTTTGCATACATGGGGACCGCCGCGACTATCCCACGGGGATTGTCACCATCACAGCACCTTGCGGGCAGGTGCAACATGAGGTGGGACTTCTTAACACTCTTCCTTATGACGTGATCCTAGGAAGGGATCTGCCCTATTTTTGGACTTTGTGGAGGGGACCCCCTAAGTCCCCTCAGATATCGGTTGATCCGGGACCTGAGCCCTACAATCCTGAATCCGGGACACCTGCCGTAGGGGTCACCATGTTAGGGACAGAGTGTGAACCCGGTAGGTCACCCCTAGAGGTATTGGCAGGAGAGGCTGAGACGGTCGAGCCCATCCCGGAGTTGGAGGCGTCCCCGGATACGTTTGGGACAGCCCAACTCCAGGACCCTACGTTGATACATGCCCGGAGTCGGGTGACAGTAGTTGACGGGGTGGCACAGCTGCCCGGTGCCCAGGTAAGGTACCCCCATTTCGCTCTTAAGCAGGATTTACTCTACCGGGTAGATGAAATACGGGGTGTGGGGGTAGAACAGTTGGTGGTGCCCCAGCCGCATCGCCGGCGGGTCCTCGACTTGGCTCATAAACACCTGATGAGTGGCCACCTAGGGGTCAAGAAAACGCAGGAGCGAATATTGCAAAGGTTCTATTGGCCCGGGGTCTTTGGGGAGGTAAAACGGTTCTGCGAAACCTGCCCGGAGTGTCAGCTTACCGCACCCCTGACCCATTTTCGCAGTCCGTTGGTACCGTTACCCATTATAGAAGTCCCGTTTGAACGGATAGGGATGGATCTGGTGGGGCCCCTCGTAAAGTCCGCTCGAGGGCACCAACACATCCTAGTGATCGTTGACTATGCCACCCGGTATCCCGAGGCGATACCTCTCAGACATACTGCAGCAAAGCTTATAGCTCGGGAGTTGTTTGCTGTGTTCTGCCGGGTGGGGTTGCCCAAGGAGATCCTTACGGATCAGGGGACCCCATTCATGTCTAAAGTGACCAAAGAGCTATGTCGGCTACTCCAGATCAAGCAGTTGCGTACGTCTGTGTATCATCCTCAAACGGACGGTTTAGTCGAGCGTTTCAATAAAACCCTGAAAACCATGCTTAGAAGGGTGATCTCAAAAGACGGGAAAGACTGGGATATGATGCTTCCCTATTTGATGTTTGCCATACGAGAGGTGCCACAGGCATCCACGGGGTTTTCGCCTTTTGAATTGTTATACGGGCGACATCCCCGGGGATTGTTGGACCTGGCAAAAGAAACATGGGAACAAGAGCCCACCCCCCATAAAAGTGTGATCGAACACATTTTAGGTATGCAGAACCGCATAAGCGCGGTCATGCCAATTGTGAAGGAGCATTTACAGGAGGCTCAGGCCGCGCAAAGCGGCCGCTACAATAGACAAGCCACCGTGCGGACCTTTAAACCCGGGGATCGGGTGTTGGTATTAATCCCCACGGCGGAGAGTAAATTCCTGGCTCAGTGGCAAGGCCCCTACGAGATAAAGGAAAGAGTCGGGGTGGTTAACTATAAAGTATTGCAGCCCGGTAGGCAGAAACCTGAACAAATATACCATGTCAACCTTTTAAAACCTTGGCAGGAACGGGAAAGCCTGATGGCTGTTTTTTCCCCACCTCCCTCCTCTTCGGGTCGTTCACATCCGGCTCCAGCGACCTTCGGAGAGGACGAACCGGAAGTAAGGATTGGAGAAGCCCTTACCAAGACTCAGAGGCGAGAGGCCAGACGGTTGGTTCAGCAGAACCCCGATGTCTTCTCCGAGCTGCCCGGTAGGACCAGTCTGATACGACATGATATTGTCACCGAGCCCCACCTGAAGGTACGCCTGAAGTCATACCGGGTACCGGAGGCTCGACGACAAGCCATATCGGAGGAAGTAAAGACAATGTTACGCCTGGGGGTCATCGAAAAATCCCGGAGTGAATGGGCTAGTCCGATTGTCCTAATACCAAAACCCGATGGCTCCTTAAGGTTCTGCAATGACTTTAGGAGATTGAACGAAATATCCAAGTTCGATCTCTACCCCATGCCCCGGGTGGATGAGCTGATTGATAGGCTGGGACAGGCGCGATATTTTACCACGCTCGACCTGACCAAGGGGTACTGGCAGGTGCCACTAACAGAGTCCGCCAAGGAGAAAACCGCTTTTGTTACACCGGAGGGTCTCTTCCACTATGTTGTCTTGCCTTTTGGGTTACATGGCGCTCCGGCCACGTTCCAGAGGCTGATGGACTTAGTGCTGGAACCCCACCAGGCGTATGCATCGGCGTACCTTGATGACATCATTATTTACAGCTCCGATTGGCAGACCCACTTGGAACAGGTACAAGCGGTGGTGGACGCGCTTCGAACAGCCGGATTGACAGCCAATCCCAAGAAATGTGCGTTGGGACTCACGGAAGCCCGCTACTTGGGCTACGTGATAGGCCAAGGAGTGGTTAAGCCCCAAATTAACAAGGTTGAGGCGATCCAGAAGTGGCCTAGACCCCTGACCACGAAGCAGGTTAGGGCCTTCCTGGGTATCGTGGGGTACTACAGGAGGTTTGTAAAGTATTTTGCGGGACTATCAGCCCCCTTGACGGACCTTCTCAAAGGCAAGAAGTCCGTCATGGTGCGCTGGACTCCGCAGGCCGAGGACTCCTTCCGGGCCGTGAAGGAGGTCCTGTGCGGACAGCCCGTTCTGGTCAACCCTGATTTCCGGAAGGAGTTCATTGTACAGACTGACGCCTCGGAGGTCGGCCTGGGGGCAGTGCTGTCTCAGGTGGTTCAGGGGGAGGAACACCCCGTCACCTTCTTGAGTAGGAAGCTCACCCCTCCCGAGCGGAATTATAGCGTAGTGGAGAAGGAGTGCCTGGCGATCAAGTGGGCCTTGGAGTCCCTACGCTATTACCTGCTGGGACGGCAGTTTCGCTTGGTGACGGATCACTCTCCACTGGTCTGGATGAGGTCCGCCAAGGAACGGAATGCCCGGGTTACCCGGTGGTTCCTTTCTCTGCAGAACTTCCGGTTTACGGTTGAACACCGGGCCGGTAGGTTGCAGAGCAACGCCGATGCCTTGTCCCGCGGCCCGTGTTTGATGGCTGGAGTTCAACCCCGCACGCTTGAACTGAGGGGGGGGGTATGTGAGACTGTGACCGGGGTTATCTATGACGGCCGGTATGTCTCGCCCCGGTTGTGCTCACTCCATGATAGGAAGTGAATCCACTATAGGGTTAATGCTGTTTCCCTACAGGCTGAGGGAAGGGTTAAATAGAATCAGGAACAAGGGCAGGTGTGCCGGGTGTGAGGGGGTGAACACAACGCCCTGAGTTTTTCTGCTGGAGAGGCACATGTATTGTGTTATGGACTTTTGTTTTGGACATTAAAGCGTGTGCTGTGAACCTTAATGCCTGGATCCCGTGTCTTCTGCTGCGCAGCCGACCACGCTACCTCACAATATATATATATCTATATATATATATATATATCAGTTATGGAAGGGGCGGCATGTTGAGCCGCGGGAAAGATATATATATACTTGTTAAATAAAGCTGTGGCCATTCGTCCAATGGAAGTTGTCTTGTCATTATTTATAGATATAGTAATTAAGTGGGTATAATTTATGAAGACAGAAGTATCCCTCATAGAGATGTCATGTCTATCCTTCTCCCAGCAAAGTGTATGAGTTGTGCGCACATTGCTCTTTTTTTCTTCAGCCACTGGATTCACTAAAAAATAAAAAATAAAAAAAATTCAAGGCACAAAAACGCAAGCGGTTTTTGGTGCCTTTTTCGGCCATGAGGTGCAGAGATTTCTGCAGCATGCCAACACACCCTTAGGCTACGTTCCACGATCAGGATTGGTTGAGTTTTTCACGCTGCACATTTTCTGCACCTTAGTTTACTTGGGTTTTTATCGTGCTTCTGACGCTGCTTTTTTTGTCTGCTTGGTGTGTCAATTAAATGCAGCAATTTTGTTTTTGAAACTTCCTAGTATTGACATCATTAGTTACAGTTTACATGCATTCTTGACACATTTCCACTGAATAAAGCCACCAAGAACGCATGTGTATCTTTTACCTGCAGATTTTCTGCATCTAATGCAAGGCTAAGGGGAAAATCCGCACAGAAAACTCAGCATTTCCGCAACAGAAGTTGACATGCTGCAGCTTAGAAGAATAGTGGGCATGTGAGGGTCACACAGGGCTGTTGTAGTCGCGAGCGAGGGCGAACCCTGGCTTCTGCGCAGCCTTTCATGGTCAGTCCGCGCCTCACGCACCTCCACAGTGCACAGGGTTAAGTGTGGGGCATATTTTCTCACACACACACACACACACACACACACACACACACACACACACACACACACACACACACACACTCCAGACACGGACTGGTCAAAGCACATAACATTTCCTGAAAAGGAACATTACGGGCACTTTTCTTGAACGTTCCTGGTACAGCACAATTTTCCATCACTAACTCTTTAAGCGCACACTGCTTCCCTGGTTCTGGTAATCTCATTCTCCCAACTAAATTCATATGACCGCACATCGAATTCAATTAGTCCTCGCAGCGCCTTCCATCCCACCTACAGAGATTTAGTTTCTGGAAACTATTGGGTCGGCAGTGGGATGGAGCGTGTTCACGGTGTGGTGCGGATCCTATTTCGCCTGACCCTACATTGCTGGTGACGTCTACAGGGGCACCAGGAGATGGCAGCTGCTTTTCCCTGGGAATGGGCTCCTCTGAATCCTGACCTGGTATACATGGACGATGGGACACTTCGTCTGCTTCTTTCCTTCGTATCCAGGGCCCGAAGTTGACCCAGAAGGTCTGGCCTAATTCACTTGTGTCCACTAAATTCGCCACAACTCCCACAGATGCAGTTTTCCTGTATTGCCTCTCCAACACGATTGACTGAAACATGGCTGCCTATCTTTTAACACTAAAACTGCACCCCCGAGAGGGTGTCTACTAAACCTTTAACCCTGTCACAACTTTCCATGAACCAGGGAACGGTTATTCAAACCCCAGCCACTAGGTGGCCACATTACACACTGAAACACAATAGCACATTTAGGCTGGAGTCACACTAGCGTATGGCATGTGGTGCAAGAGCATCAGATGCGATCTGCTAATGACCCTCGGCTCCCGCTCTGCTGCGAGCATGAGCAGAGTGTCATCTACTGTGATCCTATCTTTGATCAGCTCACAGCTGCAGAGGAGAGGGAGAGAGTGATCTTTCTATCTCCTCTATTGTCAGCCGGTGCGTATATTGCACTGCACTTGGATGACATCAAAGTGCAGTCTGATGTTTCACTCGCAGCCATAGACTTGTATGGGTGCCAGTGCAGAGTTCGTAGACAGACAATCGCAGTATACTGTGATTGTTTTCCTCGGCCGGATCAGAATTTCTCACACTGCCCTCGTGCAAGTTATACGCGTGTGAGATTACCCTAAAAAGGCTGCTTTACATGTGTCGATTTCTCGTGCGATCGCACCCGCCCCCATCGTTTGTGCGGCACGGGCAATTTTTTTGCCCGTGTTGCACAATGCTGTAACCCCCCGTCACACGTACTTACCTTCCAAACGACCTCGCTGTGGGCGGCGAACATCCACTTCCTTAAGGGGGAGGGACGTTAGACATCACAGCGACATCACACAGCGGCCGGCCAATAGAAGCGGAAAGGCGGAGATGAACAGGACGTAAACATCCCGCCCACCTCCTTCCTTCAGCATTGCCGGCGGGACGCAGGTAAGCTGCAGTTCATCGTTCCCGGGGTGTCACACGGAGCGATGTGTGCTGCCTCGGGAACAACGTACAACCAGACGTTCGATTTTTAGAAAATGAGTGATGTGTCAACGATTAACGAGAAGGTGAGTATTTCTGCTCATTCATAGTTGTCACACACTACGATATCACTAACTATGCCAGATGTGCATCACTTACGACGTGACCCCGACGACATATCGTTAGACATATTGTAGCATGTAAAGCCCGCTTAACTCTAATAAGCAGTGGATTGGCAGGGCATGGGCAGCCGAATCTTACACCCCTTTACACGCAGGAGATTTCTATTAATCCCATCCACTCTGCTTGTACTGCAAAATGTAGCCTAACGCAAGTAACACTGATCGTGGGAACGAATCCTTAAAGTAATCAACGTTTATGTGGCGCCCTGGACAAGCCAGGTCGTCACAGAACAACACCAACACGCCCCACACTCCCGGTCAGGCACACCGAAGTCAGACAGAAACCCTTGTTGCCTTCCACCAGGGGCTGATGTCCACATCAGGGGTGGGCCAGGCGGTTGGCCCCGCCCACCAAGGAGTTCACAGTCCTGGAGGCGGGAAAAGTAAGGCAGATTAGTATTGGAAGTGAAAGTGGAAGGAGGAAAGTGGTAGTTAAGCAGCCTGAAGTTGGTCCGGGTGTGCGGCCCGGACAGATCAGCAAGGTTGGCAGACGGTGGTGACAGTCTGCAGGAGTGGCCTATTGGAGCTAGCCGTAAGGACCGTGGACGGGCGGTGGCCCGGCGGTACCGGACCGGTACGCAAAGAGAAGCCAGCACCATCAGGCAGGGGCTTACGGACCCCGGCAAGGCTAGGAGTCGCCGTGAATTTGCCAAATCAGTTAGCGAAGGGAACCTCCTGGGTTTCCCAGCAGCCAAGTCCCGTCTGAAGGCAACAGTCCAACAGAGAGAGGGAAACACAGTCACCGCCAAGGCCAAAGTTCCCAGGGCCAGAGCCTGCAGGCAAAAGGGGCTCCTTCAGCACCCATCCAAGCTGGGGAGCGGGTTACCGGTGGGAACCCATTGGAACCGTACATGTTACACAGGTGCAGGGAAAGGCAGTCACCATCAACCTGCCGGGAGGAGAAACACCGCAGCCGTCTGTGGGACCAGTCCATCCAGCCGTGTGTTTTACCGAGAACTGTGTCCTCATCATTGGCTGAGTGAGTACCACCGTGCCGTGCGGCACAGCGCTGCCCCCGCGACCCTGCACCTTGCCAGGCCCAGTAGCCCGCCTGCCATCCATCCCTACCCCATCACCGGGCCCCGGGACAACCAACCCCCTACCCACGGAGGGGAGAACTAACATCCAGGCTGCTCCCTGTCATCGCTCCCGGGATCCCCGTCCAGAGCAGCGGTGGTGTCACCAATATCACCACGACCGTGGGTGGCGTCACGGACAATAACAAAATCCCCACAATCCAATTCCCTGCCCTTTTCACTCACGGACGAGGAGCGCCGCTCGAGTCCCCGGGAACTGGCCCACCGCTCGAGCCACCACCGAGCAGCAGCCGCCGCAGCAGCAGAGACCGGACCCGAGCAGTGGGAGAGCGCAGCGTCCCCTCCTCCACCCGCGACATTTACTCTGCTAATAACTAGGAAAACTACAGCCTGAAGTTTACTGCACACGATTTTCTGTAAAGGCAGAACACATTTCCAACAAATACAAGCACAATGTCTGTTTTTTGCTAAGGAAAAAGGATAAAAAATTAACGGCCCCAGCTGTAATCTAGAAACTGCAACAGTAATGGAGTTCTGCAATCATTTCTTTTAGAAGGGATCACATACGTGGCAGTTTTAGCTGATGCTAATTAGAGACATCTACGAGTCACACTGAATATGCTGCCATTTTTTTTCCTAACCATGCCCTCTCTAGGTGATTTGGGGGATCTGATCATACTGGCAGATTCCCTTAAAATTGAGGCATGGTCCATGCTCACTGTCCCCCCACAGAGAACACAACCATAACGTCGATTATTTTTTTTTTAAAAAAAAATACACGGCAGTAATTACAATGAAGCAGAAGTCACACAGTCATCCACTTCCAACCAGTTTGTGTTCAATAGTAAGAGCACCATTGTTTTTCCACCGCGCCCCATTGGAAGGGTCAGATTCCAATTAAATGAGCAGGAAGCACAAAGGGATTTATTACTCCATACACTTCTGAAGTGTTACCGGAGGCCTCAGCGCCAGCAAGAAAGGAAATTATTAACCAAGACACAACATAAAAGTGAATGGAGGTCAAAAAAAGTTACCCTGACTAATTGTCATGTGGGACATTTCATAGAAAGACCCTATGAACAAGGAACCAATGTCCAGTCCTCGCACTCTGCGGCTTTACATTTGTATATGTAGAAGTATTCTATACACTAGTGTGCGGCCACATTCCATGTCATTCTGCTAAGTGTAAAGGCGAAGCTATTCTCCTTGCGGAGACTGACACCATTCCAACATGCCTATGGTGAGGAAACTAAGCCGCAATGCTCCTCTGGGAGAATACCCAGATCAGATCTCATACTTTGTACTGACGAGGGGCAACCATCCCGAAACACAGTGTCTGCAAATTGAGGTTCTCATCTGGCATGCATCCTAAGTCATATGACAAGGGTTTGAATTTTAGGATTGCTACCTCCCATAGGTAGCACTAGAGTTTGTCTACTAATAATTATCACTTCTGATAAGTGTGATGTCACTAGTGATAATCTACCACAGGTCATCGTGTGGTGATTGACATATTTCGGTGTATTTTATGCACTTTATCGAGTAGATAATCAGAGATTGAGCGTTCATAGGAAAATTGGTAAATAATCACCAAACAACTTGTTACACAGACGGTCGACCCCCATTCAGGTACTTAGAAATGCAGCTTTACTGCAGGGAGCCATGTGTCTCAACTTATGACATTGTGGCCAAAAATGGCTAAATCCACTCGTCCTTGGGAAACGGGAATGTTTTTGTCTACAAAGGAAGGAAGAGGGAACGTCTGCCAAAATCTGAAACTGCTGGTGTTTGTAAGGACAATAGGAATCAGCAGGGAAAATCCAACCGGTGCGATATATCTGAAGGGTTACAGTTCAATAAGTGCGTGGTGCGAGTGCACAGACAACCCCAGAATGAAAGCTCCACCTCTGGTGAATTAAAATCTTAATACATTTGCAATTTTTCCCTTTTTGCCTTACAGAGAAGCCTAGGGGAAGTGGTGAAAAAAAACGCAGCATGCAGATCATCTGATGGCACAAGTAAAGAAAACGGCCAGGGAAAGCTTTCTCATATTATATAGATGATATGTGAAAAATCAGATCAATTTATTATTGAGGATTAGGGTACACTCACACGAGTGTATGACAAGGACGAGTGAAAAGCAAGAAAATCTGTCATTGCACTCGGACTAATGTTATTCAATGAGGGAGAGCAATGGTCAGCTTTTTTCTCATCCAGATTCTGGATGAGAGAAAAGTCGCAGCAGCGATTGTCAGCGAGAGACGTGTCACTCACACCCATACAAGTCTATGGGTGTGAGTGAAACATCGGACTGCACTCGGATGACATCCGAGTGCAGTGCGATAATTACATCAGCTGACAGTGGAGAAGATTGGGAGATTAATCCCTCCCTCTCCTCCGCAGATGTGATCCGCTCGCAGGATCACATCACAGTTGCATGACACTCGGCTGATGCTGGCAGCACAGCGGGAACCGAGGGTAATTAGCATATCTCATCCATTGCACTCGCATCAGATTCCATACCATCATGTGAATCCAGCCTTAGAAACAGGATCTGTCATGTTTCTTCATTTCTCCAGAAAATGCTGCACCTGCATGTGATGCAATTTGGTTTTATTTCTTTGGAAACCTGATTTTCTGTAATACCTGAAATTACCTGGAGATAATTCAGCATATATTAGCTAATCATACATATATACATGATGGCTCCGGAGAAATGACATGTTTGCTGAGAATTTATGAAGGTAACTTTCTCAAAGGAAGTGAGTCACCACTGATTCTGTCCACACTTTTACGTTTACCTTTGGTGTCTGCCCAATGAATGAACCCCTATGCATTTAGCGTATGAAAAGTGTTCTTTTGGCATATACTAGGTCAATAAGCCTCAGCATACCATGTAGTATACATTATTTTTTTACAATGGGAAACAATAGCAGACATATTCTTAAATAATGGGATACTTAAAAAGGCAAACATTGTGAAATGCTACTGATATATAGATCTAAATATATAGATTTATACACAGCCTTAAAGCACCAATGTAGTGTTTTGTTTTTTTTTAAATTTTATTTTACCCCTGGAGTGTTGCCACTAATCTAACTTCCCAGTACTTCGTCTTATGCTTACCAGTCGCTGTCTTCATCTTTTATTGGTCGCTCTCCAGCAGTTTGTGACCTGCTGAATCCCTCCAGTGTTTGCTGGGCGACACAAATGTCACAACTCAATGTAAGTCTATGAGAGCCAGAACGAGGCTGTGATAGACTTGCACTGAGAGCTTGTTACCGTTCGCTCTGACTTCCAGTTAGTCAGATGTTGTGGTCACAATATGCTGGATCAGGACCAGAGCAACAAAAGGAAGAAGTGAAGAGGCGGCTGGTAAGTATACTACTATGCTCCGGGATCTTACGTTACTGGCGCCACTCCTGCAGACAAAAAAAAAATGCTGGAGTTGTGTTTTATAGGGGGACATGTCACCAGGTCAGAAGTAGTAATTAGGGATGAGCACAGGGCCGGATTATAGGCGGGGCAAGCGGGGCTCCAGCCCAGGGGCCCCAACCAAAAGAGCTTCTAAGGGGGCACCCACCACCAGGGCCATACTTGTCAGCTTTTTTTTTTTATTTCTTCACACCCTCTCCCCCTCCGTAAAGACAGTCTAATAAATCAGCTGTGTTTTCGGGGGGGTGTGTGGGGGGGGGGTGCACCGGCATTTATTTGTATCTGCGTCTTTAAGACGCAAAAACAAACTGCGGGCACAGGACGCTGAATGACCCCGGAAGTACCAGCGATTGTACTTCCGGGGTCAGAGGTGTGCCAATGAGCTCCCTGCTATGTGCTGCGGCCGTCATGGGCATACCCAGCGAGGGGCGGAGGGGCACCTGCCCCCCCCCCCCTAGAAGCAGGGGCACGGTGTAATGGGCCGCTGTATGTGCAGCCACGCTCCTCCGCAGTGTGTGCATGCAGGCCCGACACACTAGCTGCAGCAGGAGGCTGTGCTGTGCCGGCTCTGCTGTGTGCTGTGTGCCCGGCATGCACACAATGCAGAGGAGCGCAGCGGAGCCGGAGCCGGTGCTCACAGCTTCCTCCTTCTTCCTATTCAAATGTATTTGCGTCTTTCAGACATAAATACATTTGAACAGCGCGCCGGGACTGGGCCCCGCCCCCGACGTGCAGCAACGTGATGAGATCAGCACCTTGCTGACATCATCACAGTGCTGCGGGCGCCGGCACACAGGGGACATCAGATGGTAAGCGCTCCATGAAGGAGCCGAAGAGACAGGTTTAATTAGTGATGATGAGTGGGGAGGGGCTGAGGACACATAACGGGGAACATCTGTGAAGGAAGTGGAACACAGCTTTGTGACAGGCAGAGGGGGAGTACTGTATTCTGAGGGAGGGGGGGAGGCAGGAGTGTGTAGGGATGGGGCAGTGTGATTTGTGTGTGTAGGGGGTGATGAGGGATGCATTGTATTGTGTGTGGGGGGAGGGGTAATGGGGGGTGCATTGTGTGTGTGTGTGTGTGTGTGTGTGTGTGTGTGTGTGTGTAGAGGTGATGGGGGGGTGCATTGTGTGTGGAGGGGGGGGTGATGGGGGGATGCATTGTGTATGTAGGGGGTGATGGGGAGATGCATTGTGTGTGTAGGGGGTGATGGGGAGATGCATTGTGTGTGTAGGGGGTGATGGGGAGATGCATTGTGTGTGTAGGGGGTGATGGGGAGATGCATTGTGTGTGTGTGTGTAGGGGGTGATGGGTGGGTGCATTGTGTGTGTGTGTAGGGGGCGATGGGTGGGTGCATTGTATGTGTGTTTTGTGTGGGGGGAGTAATGGGGGTGCATTGTATTTGTGAGTGTGTGTAGGGAGGAATGGTGGGTGCATTGTATTTGAGTGTGTGTGTGTGTGTGTGTAGTGGGTGATGGGGGCTGCATTGTGTTTGTAGGGGGTGATGGGTGCGTTGTGTGTGTAGGGGGTGATGGGGGGTGCATTTTGTGTGTGTGTGTGTGTGTGTGTGTGTGTGTGTGTGTAGAGGTGATGGGGGGTGCATTGTGTGTGTGGGGGGGGTGATGGGGAGATGCATTGTGTGTGTAGGGGGTGATGGGGAGATGCATTGTGTGTGTAGGGGGTGATGGGGAGATGCATTGTGTGTGTGTGTGTAGGGGGTGATGGGTGGGTGCATTGTGTGTGTGTGTGTGTAGGGGTGATGGGGGATGCATTGTGTGTTTGTGTAGAGGTAAAGGGGGGTGCATTGTGTGTAGGGGGTGATGGGGGGTGCATTGTGTGTGTGTGTGTGTGTGTGTGTGTGTGTGTAGGGGGTGATGGGTGGGTGCATTGTATGTGTGTTTTGTGCGGGGGGAGGAATGGTGGGTGCATTGTATTTGAGTGTGTGTGTGTGTGTGTGTAGGGGGTGAATTGTGTGTGTGTGTGTGTGTGTGTGTGTTTGTAGGGGGTGATGGGTGCATTGTGTGTGTGTTTGTAGGGGGTGATGGGTGCATTGTGTGTGTAGGGTGTGATGGGGGGTGCATTGTGTGTGTGTGTGTGTGTGTGTGTAGGGGGTGATGGGGGATGCATTGTGTGTGTGTGTGTGTGTGTGTGTAGGGGGTGATGGGGGATGCATTGTGTGTGTGTGTGTGTAGGGGGTGATGGGTGGGTGCATTGTGTGTGTCAGAGCTGTGTGTGTCAGAGCTGTGTGTGTATGTGTGTCAGAGCTGTGTATGTGTGTCAGAGCTGTGTGTGTGTATGTGTGTCAGAGTTGTGTGTGTCAGAGCTGTGTGTCAGAGCTGTGTGTGTGTGTGTCAGAGCTGTGTGTGTGTGTCAGAGCTGTGTGTGTGTCAGCTGTGTGTGTGTCAGAGCTGTGTGTGTGTGTGTGTGTCAGAGCTGTGTGTGTGTGTGTCAGAGCTGTGTGTGTGTGTGTCAGAGCTGTGTGTGTGTGTATGTGTGTCAGAGCTGTGTGTGTCAGAGCTGTGTGTGTGTCAGAGCTGTGTGTGTGTGTCAGAGCTGTGTGTGTGTGTCAGAGCTGTGTGTGTGTGTCAGAGCTGTGTGTGTATATGTGTCAGAGCTGTGTGTGTGTATGTGTGTCAGAGCTGTGTGTGTCAGAGCTGTGTGTGTCAGCTGTGTGTGTCAGAGCTGTGTGTGTCAGAGCTGTGTGTGTGTGTCAGAGCTGTGTGTGTGTGTCAGAGCTGTGTGTGTGTGTCAGAGCTGTGTGTGTGTGTGTCAGAGCTGTGTGTGTGTGTGTCAGAGCTGTGTGTGTGTGTGTCAGAGCTGTGTGTGTGTGTGTCAGAGCTGTGTGTGTGTGTGTGTGTGTGTCAGAGCTGTGTGTGTATGTGTGTCAGAGCTGTGTGTGTCAGAGCTGTGTGTGTCAGAGCTGTGTGTGTCAGAGCTGTGTGTGTGTCAGAGCTGTGTGTGTGTGTGTGTGTGTCAGAGATGTGTGTGTCAGAGCTGTGTGCGTCAGCTGTGTGTCAGAGCTGTGTGTGTCAGAGCTGTGTGTGTGTGTGTGTGTGTCAGAGCTGTGTGTGTATGTGTGTCAGAGCTGTGTGTGTCAGAGCTGTGTGTGTCAGAGCTGTGTGTGTGTGTGTATGTGTGTCAGAGATGTGTGTGTCAGAGCTGTGTGTGTCAGCTGTGTGTCAGAGCTGTGTGTGTCAGAGCTGTGTGTGTGTGTGTGTGTGTGTGTCAGAGCTGTGTGTGTGTGTGTGTGTGTGTGTGTGTGTGTGTGTCAGAGCTGTGTGTGTGTGTGTGTGTGTCAGAGCTGTGTGTGTGTGTGTCAGAGCTGTGTGTGTGTGTGTGTGTGTGTGTCAGAGCTGTGTGTGTAAGAAGCAGTCTGTGCAGCACCCCAGAACTATATGGGTCCCCCAGAGCGCTATGTCACCCATCCCAGTAATAAGTACACCACCAGAGCTGTTTGCCACTCCAGTAACGTCTATGCCCCCTGCCCCTCTTGTAATGTATATATTGTAGCCCCCAGCCCCTCCTGTGATGTATATACAGCAGTGCTGTCAGTGTGCAGTCATGTCTGTTAGTGACAGCCATCGTGAAACACACATGTCCTGGAGGAGCTGGACGGAAACAAGCAGGAGAGGTGAGTGAGGCTGCTGGCGATTTCCCCATATTAATACCTGTAAGGGCTCATGCGCACGTAACTGCTGAATATTCTGCAGCGATTTGACAGCACATGTGCGCGTCAAATCGCTGCAGAAACACTGCATAATGGATGCAGTTTTTCTTTACAAAAAATGCCGATTTCATGCGCTCTGGCTGCTGCCCCCACCATAGACAGAGCGGGAGCCGCATCCATAGCGCACGGAATAATTGACATGCTCCTTTCATGAACTCACAGATTTGGGTCAACATTTTAGCACCCAAATCGCTGCGTTCATAAAAGCATCAAGCGCACGTATCATGCACAATCTACATAGACTGTATAGGGGACGCAGGACGCATGCATTTACACTGCAGTGCTATACGCAGCATAAATGCATGGAATTACACAACGTGCGCACGAGCCCTAATGCGTCTGTGTCTGCATGTATGTCAGTGTATATGACTGTGCATATATTTGTCTGTTTATATGTATTATTCTGAATTTGTCTTCAAATATGTATATGTACGTATGCCTGTATGTGTATGTACGGATGCCTGTATGTGTGTGTGCGTGTCTGTGTGTGGATGGGGTCCACTGAGACTTTCACGCGGAGGCCACAAAAACCTGGAGCCGGCCCTGCCTGCCTTAACATTGGGATCAATAAAAAATATGTGAGTAAGGTTCTGTACGCACGTTGCGTATTTGCATGCAGTTACGCTGCGATCTGCATCGCAGTGTAACTGCATGCGTCCTGCGTCCCCAGCACAATCTATGAAGATTATGCAGGAGCCTTGCGCACGTGGTGTATTAGAGTGTAGCGATTCGGCTGCTGCCTGAAGTGCTGCGTTCTAAGAAGTGACGTGTCACTTCTTTCATGTGCTTTGGATGCAGCCCCTGCTCTGTCTATGGGAGGGGCTGCACTCAGAGCGCATGAAATTGGCTTTTCATTACGGACTCTTTCTCTAGCGATTTGAAGCGCACGTGTGCTGTTCAAATTGCTGCAGAAATTTCTGCAGAGACAAACGCAACGTGCGCACATAGCCTAACTCTACTTTCTGTGTATAAGTGACTGCTGTGAGTGATCCTGGACTGTATCTGTATTGTACTGTGTGTATAAGTGACAGCTGTGAGTGATCCTGGACTGTATCTGTATTGTACTGTGAGTGATCCTGGACTGTGTCTGTATTGTAGTACTGTAAATCTGGATGTGGCAGAACAGGATAAGATAAATGTTCATTGGATTTATATCTAAATGCTACGGTTCGCGCTCTACTGTTATAGCTAAAAATGTTAACATTATGGGGCCCCCACCAGATTTTCTGCCCAGGGGCCCCCACCAACCTTAATCTGGCCCTGGATGAGCGTACCCATGGATCTTCAGGTTCTCAGAATTTGGCCAAACTGTAGTCAAAAGCTTGGTTTGGGCCTCGAAGTTAACCCTAAAACCCATAGACGTCAATGGGGACCCAAACATTTGTGTTGTAAAATGGTAGTAGTAAGGGGTAGGTGGCTGCAAAAGGAAGCAAAATGGGGGTAAGAGCAGGACAACTGCCCTGCAACAAAAAAAGTGAATAGGGAAATTACTTGACAGAAGAAAAAGTAATAATCTTGAAGGGTTGCAAGTGGAGGATAAGGTGGAAAAGGTAGTTTTATTTTTCTTTTTAATTTGGGAATAGCAAATAGAATGAACAAACCGCAGTGGTATATAACAATGGCTGGGTGCAGCTGATATAGTACTATATTCAGCCAAAGGTACGGCTACGTCCTGTGGGATATGTGAGCTTGCCCACCATGGCTGTGGACAGGCAGATCTTGACAGTGACATCTAAAGGGTTAATAGACAAGTGGATCTGTGATTCACCAGCACCTGTTAACCACACATGTCTGCTGATCAGATCAGTAGACATGTGGGGGGATTAAGTCGAATCCGCTGTTTATTAGCTACCGTACATTTGTTTAAGCAGCAGGACTTCTCATTGCGGACTACAAGATCATGCATGATGGCAGTCTGACACCCCCTCCTCTGATTGACACCTCACTGTTCATGTACAATCTCTATAGAGAGCCTGGTGTGAGTGTGGTAGCTCTCTGATCTCTGGGGTCAGCTACATGATAAAGCTAAAACTTCTGATTGTGTTAGAACGGCTGCAGCCAGTAATGTGAGTGATATATCGTTGGATTCAGAATATGCTTACCTACATCATGCTGCTCTCACATGAGGTAGCAAAAACCTGCTGACAGATTCCCTTTAAGGCTTTGTGCGCACATTGCTTTTTTTAGACGCTGCGTTTTTGTGCTGTTTTTGAGGCTAAAAAACACACAAAAACGCACCCGCGGCAAAAACGCATGCGTTTTTACCACGTTTTGGTGCGTTTTTGGCTGCGTTTTGTTGCATTTTTGATCACTGCGTTTTGGTGCGTTTTTCCAATGCATTGCATGGGTGGAAAACGCAGTTAAATGCAGCAAAGAATTGACATGTCCATTTTTTTTTCAGCTCAAAAACACAGTTTAAAAAAAAAAAAAAAAAAAAAGTTGTGTGTGGACAGCAAAAATTAACTCTCATATGCTGCGAAAAACGCACTGTGCGCACATAGCCTAAACCACCACTCCAGTATTTAGATTTGCTTTCAGCATTGAAGTGGTGCTTGTAATCTCTTCCCCCAGTCGTATACTCCCCCTCCAGCATTTTCACCTTTTATCGATGCCACTCCGGTCCAGCGATGACCATAACTTCTGACAAGCCGAAAGTTTGAAGTTACGTCACACGATCACAATACAAGTCTATGAGAGCCAGAAAGAGGTCAGAACAAGGCTCTCGTAGAGTTGCTTTGAGTTGTCAACTCCAGCGCACTCCATGAAACAGTGGAGAAGCCGGCAGGTCAGAAACTGCAGAAGACTAATGGGGGCGTCGGTGATATAAGATGAAGACGGCGGAAGGTGACTATATAAATAGGGTCAAGGAACTTAGATTTAAAGCAGCACTCCAGAAGTGAAGTTAAAGAAAAAAAAAAAAAAGTGCTTTAAATATTTAGGCTTTCATGGCTGGAAGGGTAGGCAGGTGCCCCAGGGTCTAGGTGTCAGGTAGGCACCAACATCATTCAGATACAAGGGATAAGGAAGCGAACTGGATATTTGTACCGGGTAAAGGAACGTGATGGTACACTTCTGAAGAAAGACTAATTGCAAATATTAATAAGTCATCATGCCCTCATGGAATAATGCCGGATACAGTTTTCTATATTACAGAAGGAGCTAGTTGGGAAATCCATATATTAAATCAGTGCGCTCCTGATACAATCTCACATCTCAGGCCGCACCTTTCTATTTACAGCTGCCAGGACATAATCGGGGCTGAACAGTGAACAATTTCATTCTCTAACCAGAATCTTACATAATCTGCTGGTGAATGGTGAGTGAGGGTCTAATATGTCAAAGGATACATGTGTTACAATGTAAATAAAGGGGCCGCAGGACTCTGAAAGACTGGGAATGACTGTCTATACTCGGACGACATGTGCCTTGTATTCAGAAAATAATCAGCAACAGGAGCTACTATGTAAAATAAAGATACCCCAGTGACCTGGACAGGGACCACCAGGTTAAATTTCTTCCTACCTACCTTGCTGTTGTCTGTTGGGCTCACATAAAACTGGCCATTTTTGTGTGCTAAGATCTCAATTTTTACAAGTTTTGTATAGAATATTGCATGTCTATATTACCAGATTCATTGATCTATATATCTTAGCACTACACAGTCCTTTTTGTTACAAAATTTCTTCCTACCTACACAATTTCGATACATTTGGAATATATCACATAAAATAATTCATTATGACCACACTGCCAGAAGGGGAGTGCAGCCATAAATGCGTATTTGAAGCCACCAGTGAATTAATACAACAAATTACCTTTAATGGATAAAGTCACTTAAAGTGACTTTTCCTAAATAACTGAGAATTCTACCCAAGAAATTGGTTTATCGTTTGTTATATATTTGTATTCAACCTACTGAGCTTTGCTTTCCTTTGTGATCTCTTCCTGTGATCCAGATGGGCTGAGGAATCTAGATAAATTATTGGGATGTGGCAAAACACAATCTACATGTAAACCATAAAGCTAACCAGTAATCCTTAAGGGGCCCCTCCAGCTTTAATAATTGTAAACTGACAGCTATTCCTAACTCCAACCCTACCACTAGCAATGTGCAAGGAGGAGGACTTGTTGTCGCGTTACTCCCTGAAGACACCAATCATGTTTTTGTGAGGTCATGTGAATGATGTCCTGCGTCTTGGTAAGTGATGTAATGTGTTATAATGTTTTCATGGCTAATGTATAGTAATGTCGTTGTGTGGTTTGTCAGACTATAGGGCAAGCAATAGTTTAGTGTTGGGACCAGCTCACAATGGGAGGGGCTAGCATATAGGAAAAGTGACAGTTTCTTGTGGTGCTTCAGATAGGGCCCAGCATACAACTAGAGCAGACCTATGGTCTGAGAGGTCGTCAAGCCACATGCAGTGGGTGACCTGTGGTAGCAAAAGGAGGGAGGAGATCAACTTGAGATAGTGTGATTCTAAAGTGTGGATGAGACAAAGAAAGTGGGACTAGAAGAAGACACCGGATGCACAGCTCGGGTAATATAATAAATAAAGCAAGAACATGGGTGCCACGTCCTGCATGAAACAGCATAAGTGGAAAAAGGAGAGTAAAAGCTCATGCATAATGGACGCGCAACCCAGTAATAATAGTAAACAATGACTATGATCCGTATAATTAACATAAATTACAATTTTTATTAGGTCCAAAAAAAGACACACACACACACACATACACACACACACACACACACACACACACACACACACACAAAGTGTACATTAAAAGCAATTAAAATGTGCAGGAATAGCACAGGTACAAACACGTTCCCCCTGTGTACAGATGGAAAAGGTATTACCACACATGAAAGAATACAAGGTAACATACACAATTTTCAAAAATAGTGGTTATCTATACCTCCAAGGTTTCTCAATAGGGTTAATCTAACCCACAGGGCTTATGACATGATGGTGGCAGAAGACACATACCCCAAAAATCACATGCGATCTAATATCAGACCACGGGCACATGAGTGTGCATGAATGATATGTCCCTAATTATTCAGCTACACAGTGTCACTGGTAAGTCATCATATAACAAGCAAAAGGACAATATCAACTCTCACACCAGCAACAATCTGAGGTATGAAAGCCCAACAGAATCTGACAATAGGTCCTTGTAAGGGTTTGAACAGAAAGGTGCCCTGCAAGGGTCATATATGTCAGTCTCACCACCTAGTCAGTGAAATGGAGGAGGGGAGAGGAGAGAAGGGGGGGGTGTTATGCCATAGTAGTATAATACCCAAGTATGGAGCATAGATCGGAGGTCATGGTGATGTAGTGGGTGGGCAGACCCCTACAAAGAAAACCTAGTCATCCGGAAATGTTAATGTTGTTTTAATAAAAGTGTTTTACTGATATTGTATTGTGTTAGGGCACCCCCTAGTGGCCGGGTGGGACGGCTGTCGCCACAGGGAATGAGGAGGAGCCGGCAGAAACCAGGGGAAGATAAAAAGTGTGTGTGTGGTAGAAAAGGGGCAGTTGGGTCCGGGAGGAGTGAGTGAACAACAAGGGGGCAGAGTGTGGGAGCTGAATTGATAGGGGACGCCGGAGAAGACAGGAGGAGACGAAACCTCAGCAAGTGAAGCAGCCGGTGTGGGTCCGGCCTGTGGGTAGCTGTTAGTGGGAGCCCGGCGAAGTGGAGTAACCGGTCACATCCCCACTGGAGGGTGCGTCAGGGCAGGTGGTCCCCCAGCTCAAGCAAGTGTACCCGGTATCCATAACTGCACTGTTTTTGGGAGAAGTGTGAAAATAAAACATGTCGTTTATTTGCATTGAACCCTGCCTGGAGCGTGTTTATGCGCCGGATGATCGTTGCACCACCACACTCTGCCCCACCGAGTCATCTCCCGACCTTGAAGTAGTGATGGGGACAGGGGAGAGCCTTGAACCTACAAAGGCCACGACTACAAGGCCGGAGGCCCCCCTGTCGCCTCATTACATGTGGCGTAGGTCGGCAGGATGCGAATTCCCTGCCAGGGACCCAAGAAGCCGGAGATCAAGTGGTGCCTAGGGCACAGGATCCGGACTATGAGAGAAGATTTCCAGTCCCCTGGTGGGAAGAAGATACAGTGCCTGCAGCGTTGGACCGGGCACAAGATGGCGGCAAGATGGCCGTCGTCGGTGAAGACGAAGAAAGGGCGCGAAAAGTTGGCGCCAAAAGAAGAGCCTGGGGCTGGCCGGTGCCGAAAAAGAAGTTCGGAGTACTCCGCCCAAAGAGGGGAGGTGCCAGTCCCAGGGCACGCAGAAGAACATGTACAGTGGGCGGTGTTTTGAAGGAAAAGAAGAACCGCCGCGGAGGGGTCGATATGATGTGGGAGACTGGGGGTGGAGTCTGCTCAAGAGCGGGAAAAATAAGCCCGCCTCCACTTCCTTCTCCACTGACCCCGCCGCCATTACTAGAGACGCCGCAAGCTCACGAGATGGAGACCTCCGGACAACAGCAGGAAATAGTGACCGCTATGGCCCTCACTAACCTGGGCCGAGGGCGTCCCAAACATGCTGCAGCTACAGAAGTGTCCCCTCTCGATATCCCGGCCGCGTCAGGAGGATCAGAACGTCCGGCTAAGGTGACCTGGCTAACCACCTGGGACGCTGCGACGGGAGGCACTACTACCGAAGTACGGGCGACCTACGCCACCCAGTTACCAGTGGGGAATCGGCCCCTGGGGATCTCCTATCCCGTCCTGGAGACACCCCTGCCCGTCGCCGCGGCCGCAGCACCATCCGTCCCCGTGCAGGCTCCGGCAGAAGAAATCGCCCGGAAGCTGGAACAAGACCACTGGGGTTTTTTCTGGGACCCCGTCCAGCCGTCTACCATACCTCACTCAAGGGCTCAGTCTCCAGTACCAGACCCCGTCCGGGAGCGGCTGCTCGCAGAGACCATCGCCCGGGAGATGATGGCCGGTCCCCGAGGCGAAGAGCTGGCGCTACAGTTCACCACTGGTATAGTGGTGAAGTTTAACCAACAAGAGGGCTACGGCTTTATCCGGGAAGAGACAACCGGAGACGACTACTTTTACAACCGGGTACATCTGGATGTGGAAGGTTTGCCACAGCGCCTGCACACCCTCTATCCGGGTGAAAAAGTCCAGTTCCTACCTGAGGCGGGAAGCCGCGGCCTCTTCGCGGTCGGCGTGACCAGAATGCCGACCCCACGAGAAGCCGCTCAATGGCAACAGGAGATAGAGTGGGAGGAACATCAAAGCCGGCGGCGGACCCAGTCAAGACCGATGCTGGCTGAAGCCTCTCACCCCCGACGTACCTTAGCGGTGGCTCCGGAGATGATGCCCGGACCGACTCCTGGCCCGGAAAGAGAGACCCCGGCGGTGCTGGCGGTCAACCAGAGCATAACCAACCACCCGGTGATTGTTCTGGACGTGCCTCAGCAACCCCGAGGGGCGACCCCATCACCACCGCCGGGGAATGAAGAGATCACGACATCCGAGGCCGCTGTCGCTCCTGAATCTTTTCGAAGGTTACGTCGACAGCCCGGGCAGTCGTTGTCCGACTACATCCAGGCACAGAGGGTCGAATGGAAGCGGGCCTGGCCTCCGGCGTAAAGCACCCTGATCGGCTCGTACGAAGACCGGTGATGTTGTTTGACCGGCAGAAGTTGTGTTGATTCCGGAGAGAGCCTGCTTGCTGGACTGAGCCAGGGGCTCCTCCGCGTTGCCGAAAGGAAGAAGTTTTGTTTCAGTGTTGTGGTCCTCTTGTTCAAACGACCAAGACCGGGAGTGCCACGTTGGCCTCCGGGCACACCAAAGACCGGGAGCGCTGCTAAGCCTCCGGGCACACCAAAGACCGGGAGCGCTGCTAAGCCTCCGGGCGCTGGACTGGGGTCTTTTATTCGAGTACCCTATTACGGACAGGTGCACAGTTTGTTGTAACATGTTTGTCTAGTTTTATAACTGATTTTTTTTTAGAAAGGGCCTTGCCGGGAGGCTCGGGTTTTAAGAGGGGAGGTGTGTAGTGGGTGGGCAGACCCCTACAAAGAAAACCTAGTCATCCGGAAATGTTAATGTTGTTTTAATAAAAGTGTTTTACTGATATTGTATTGTGTTAGGGCACCCCCTAGTGGCCGGGTGGGACGGCTGTCGCCACAGGGAATGAGGAGGAGCCGGCAGAAACCAGGGGAAGATAAAAAGTGTGTGTGTGGTAGAAAAGGGGCAGTTGGGTCCGGGAGGAGTGAGTGAACAACAAGGGGGCAGAGTGTGGGAGCTGAATTGATAGGGGACGCCGGAGAAGACAGGAGGAGACGAAACCTCAGCAAGTGAAGCAGCCGGTGTGGGTCCGGCCTGTGGGTAGCTGTTAGTGGGAGCCCGGCGAAGTGGAGTAACCGGTCACATCCCCACTGGAGGGTGCGTCAGGGCAGGTGGTCCCCCAGCTCAAGCAAGTGTACCCGGTATCCATAACTGCACTGTTTTTGGGAGAAGAAGTGTGAAAATAAAACATGTCGTTTATTTGCATTGAACCCTGCCTGGAGCGTGTTTATGCGCCGGATGATCGTTGCACCACCACACTCTGCCCCACCGAGTCATCTCCCGACCTTGAAGTAGTGATGGGGACAGGGGAGAGCCTTGAACCTTCAAAGGCCACGACTACAAGGCCGGAGGCCCCCCTGTCGCCTCATTACAGTGATACCAGGGGGAACGTGGCAGGCCCCTGGTATCACCATGACCTCCGATCTATGGATCTATGCTCCATACTTGGGTATTATACTACTATGGCATAACACCCCCCCCTTCTCTCCTCTCCCCTCCTCCATTTCACTGACTAGGTGGTGAAACTGACATATATGACCCTTGCAGGGCACCTTTCTGTTCAAACCCTTACAAGGACCTATTGTCAGATTCTGTTGGGCTTTCATACCTCAGATTGTTGCTGGTGTGAGAGTTGATATTGTCCTTTTGCTTGTTATATGATGACTTACCAGTGACACTGTGTAGCTGAATTATTAGGGACATATCATTCATGCACACTCATGTGCCCGTGGTCTGATATTATATTGCATGTGATTTTTGGGGTATGTGTCTTTTGCCACCATCATGTCATAAGCCCTGTGGGTTAGATTAACCCTATTGAGAAACCTTGGAGGTATAGATAACCACTATTTTTGAAAATTGTGTATGTTACCTTGTATTCTTTCATGTGTGGTAATACCTTTTCCATCTGTACACAGGGGGAACGTGTTTGTACCTGTGCTATTCCTGCACATTTTAATTGCTTTTAATGTACACGTGTGTGTGTGTGTGTGTGTGTGTGTGTCTTTTTTTGGACCTAATAAAAATTGTAATTTATGTGAATTATACGGGCTATTGTCATTGTTTACTATTATAACTGGGTTGCGCGTCCATTATGCAAAAGAGAGTGGGACAACACGGAGGCCAGAGATCGACCTTCTAATGAAGGGGCACCAAGCAGAAGGGTCCAGAGAACAGGACTTGAACAAAAAGGCACAAAGCCTTAAAGGTAATGAATCAGGATGGACTGGTACATGAATGAACTCTACTTTCCCAGGCGACGTTTCCCCAAGTGTCTGCAAGCATAAGTTGCTTTTCTGACACTACTGACAAACCCCATAACCCGCTCTCCTCTATGAGGAGAAGAGAAGTAGATATGGAAATATCTGGTAACACAAGGCTCTACTCCCGCCATAGTGATCAGAATCACTGTACCCCCTTCCTGTACGAGGATAGATGTGGAGCCGCAAAGAGGGAAAGTGAATGAATTGGACCGTTGAGCTGGGTTGGGTTGTGCAGAGACTCACAGGACCAGTAAGTTCAGGAACTACCCAGAGGAAGCGAGAACTGTGTCTGAGAACGCTCTGTAAAATTAGAACATGCTGGAAGTTTCTTTCCACTATCTCATGTGTAAAGTTGAGACTGAAAGTCTGTAAGTAAACGGTTATCTGTTAAAATGAGCTGGTGGTCTCCTTGTCAGTTTGTATAGTCATCCAATCCTGGCCAGCCGAAACCAATGGAAACATATGGCTTACACAGGCGTATAGCCGACATGACAAGTCCACACACCCTGCCAGAACCAAGACATCCATGCAATGTGCTGGGCGTCCAGACTCAATCCCTCCACCACGACTACCGCCCCACGGTAGTAGGGGGCCCCATACACAATATATAGCCAATTGCCAAACCATTGATCATCCAGATGATAGTCATCTCTCCTGACTCCTCCATACACAGTAGTGCTCGCTCAACTGAGTGCACCTGTGTTCTCTACTAGAAAGCTGCTGACAGACCGCTCTAATGACGGCTTACCTTAAGGGGGAAAAAAAAAGTGTTAACTTGGACATGTCAGATCCTTATCTCCCTTTATATCTGTAGGGATAGAGTTGGGAGGCACCCAATGTACATGGGACTGTCAGCTGAGCCTGAGATATCGACAGGTTTGGGAGCGGTTTTTCTAATGTTTACAGTGGCCTTTAGCCTTTTCAAGTGGCTTAACAACTAAAGGACTGGTGAGTAAAATTAAAAATGCACAAGCCTTCTCCCTTCTTATGGCCAGACACCACCAAATTTGGCAGATTGCACAGCTTTTATCTAATGTTTATGAGAGCTATTAAACCACCAAGCTGTTCTCTTGCTGGCTCTGACAAAGCCAATTGAAACAAAAGCCAATGAAGATCCAATTTTCCAGTATGTGTTCTACCCTTTTTAGTAAAGTGCTCCCACATGAAAAGTGCTATTAGTTAAAGGTAATCTGTCAGTAGGATCAAGCCTCCTAAGGCTAGGTTCACATTTCCATTGCTTGACGCATGTGACTGATGCGTTGTACAACGGGTGCCAAGAATTGAAATTCATTGTCACAAGAAAGCGGATTCCGTTGTAAAACGAGTAATCGTTCACAATAGCTGGCCGCCGGCTTTTGAGCGCGATCAGCCGTTCTCCAGCGGCCGGCTTCTGTGAACGATCAGCTGATCTCCTGGCCCCCGGCTTTTGAGAGCGACTGATCGCTCTCAAAAACCGTTGGACGGGAGATCAGCTGATCGCTCACAGAAAGCGGCTACTGGGCGATCAGCTGATCGTTCGGCTGCCAAGAGAGAGCATGCGCATCGAAATCAAAAACGTTACAAGCTGCGTTCCTGCCGCCCGACGATCAGTCGTTCCATGACTGATCAGTCGGGCGGCGGATGCAGTGCAAGGGCATCAGTCACAATCCGCCGCTCATACAAGTCTATGGGAAACAACGGAATCCGCCAAACGGATTGTGTTGTTTATCAGAGCGGCGGATTGTGACTGATAATAAACAACGGAAATGTGAACCTAGCCTAAGCCGAACACATGGGCATGTAGATCATAGAAAGCTAAAGAAAATGATCCCTTGATATCTGTCATATGAGGTCTTATTCCAGAGAATTCAACATTTTTCTTATATGTAAATGAGCTGTTAAGATCTATGGGCTGGACACTGATCTCCCTGAAAATCTGCCTAAATGAAAGGGAGGAGTTACCAGTGTGAGACATGTAATGACTGACAGTCAGCGCTCATAGTCACACACAGCTCTGCAGTGAAATCAGAACTAACACAGTAACAAGTGAACTTTGTCTCATTATAAACCATTTTACATCAGCACTTGCTCTGTCATAGAGCCATTAGCTTTGCTGTAGAGCTGTATTTGATTGTAACCAACAGTATGGCAGGGCTTAACCTTGTCTCATTACAAACACAATTGCAGTTGTCCTCTCACACCTCTGTCAGCTCTGCTGTATTGCCCTCCCCCACACTGACTGCCTGTTAGATGGAAGGTGAAGCGCTATGACAGGATGGCAGCTGCATATGTGTTTGTAATGAGACAAAGTTCACCCCTGCTGTACTGTGTTAGTTTTACCTCACTGCAGAGCTCGTGTGTGATTTTGAGAACAGATGGTCAGTCATTACATATCACAATGATGACACACAAACTTATCTATTAAAATAAGCCCTGGAGGCAGATTCTCACGGAGATCAGTGTCCGGCCCATAGATCTTAACATCTAATTTACATATTAAATAAACTATGGATTTCTCTGGAATAAGGCATCGGATCACACATATGAGGGTATCATTTTACTTAGCTTCCTATGACCTACATGTGCCTTAGATGGCTAAGGAGGGTAGGTCCTACTGACGACTGCCCTTTAATATGGTACTCAAACACTCCGTAAAAGTGTGTCGCCCAGAGTTATGGAGTACTCTGTCCCGGGCGGTGTATAATTGGGGAATGTCACTTTGGTGGCCGTTGCACGGTCCCGTGCCCTGGGTGCTTTTTGAAAAGGGGAATATTTACAGAGAATTGTCGAATAAAGATTAAACACGTGACGCCACTTGCAGTTTGCGGCTATGAAGATGGAGCCGCCGCTGCACAGTTTTCACTACTGGGGTTGGTTTTTGCGGAGGGCCTAACATCCAGGCTGCCACTAACAGGGCCAGGCCCCAGAGGATAGATGAGGTAGACGGGTGTTGAAAGATGGTAGGCCACAACGGGAGTTTCAGTGTAAGTGGTTCATTTTACTCACTGCAAGCTGGTAGCTGGTTACCCGAGGCTGGCTGGTCTTAACCGCAGGTCCCCTTTGTTCCAGTGCCAGTCTAGTGACCTGGTGGCTTCTTTCCCCTGCAGCGGTCTTTGGTTGGTGGGTCCCTGTGGAGTAGAGTAGCTGGGGGTCCCCTCCTGGTTGTCTTCTTCAGCAGTCCGTATGAAGTTAGCGTCAACCCTGTGGGGTTAGAGTCTCTGGTCCTGTCCCCGGTTCTCCCTTTGCTACTGAGTCCCGAACTTCAAGGTCAGTGAGGTCCTTGATGGTCCTCTCACTGTGCAGATTTTATCAGGTCTGCCTGGAGCTTTTGCCTGACCTAGGATTCTGTACCCAGTTGGTGGGGATGCAGTACCTTGTAGCTCCGTGATGGCTTCAGGGGCGCTACAAAAGCATATATTGTATATCCTCCACACTGAATATGGCACACTTGAATATGAAGAATCACAATTTTCATATAAAATAATCAGATTTAGCTGACAACACTGTAAAATAAACATTTATGATTTTATGCAATGACATTTATCACCCTTACTAGAAAACTTCCAATTCCCTGGCTTTAGATTTAATAGTTCTGATACATACAGCCCACTCCATCAAGCAAGCACAAATATACAATATATTTCGACTAATCATCATGATGGAACAAAAAAAAAAAAAAAATCTGTTGCTAACTTGTTGCCTTGCAAATTACTGAGCAGACCGCTGAATGTTGGAGTCATTTCTTACTGTGGGGGTGTATGGCATTCACACCACAGACTGCGGATTACAGAAGTTTTGCTGTTACTTGAAACATATTTACCAGGCAAAGGACACTCAAACTGAAGGAGCCAGGTCGTAAAGAGTTAAGAGACACTTTGAAAACTTTTATTTCTTCCTGTGGCTTTGTCCTATCATGTATGTTTGCATGCGTCATCATGGGTTTGTGAGTTTAAGGCGGAGGAAGCACATTACGTAGCCCTCTGTGCTCCTGCATGGACAAAAGACATATGGCATAAAGCCACAGAGGAGACTACACTGCCGGCTCTCCAGGACATCCAGAACTATGGAGAAGTAAGGAAGAAAAGGAAACAAAAAGGTCTCAGAATGGAAATGGAAGTCCTGCTGGCTCTGATCCTCCTGTCCGTGACTGCCCACAGCATAACCAGTAAGTAGATAAATGTATATCTGTATATAAGGTCTGATCCTTCCCTATATCACCCTCACACAAGTCCTGACTGATAGCAGTAAGCATAGGAGTGTAATAAGGTTGCACAATCATAAAACAAGAAAATCTGGTTTTACTGAAGAATGTAGTAATCAAATGCAATTTATCCCCGATGTAGACCGCACCAGAAGAAAAACTTTATATGTGAATAGAAGCAGATTACAGTCCTAAAAAGATATTGTGTATTTAGAATCAAAGTCCCACTTGTACCCAGAATGATACATTCTAGTGCTCATTCCCAGACCACCGATCTTCTAGTGCTCATTCCCAGACCACCGATCTTCTAGTGCTCATTCCCAGACCACCGATCTTCTAGTGCTCATTCCCAGACCACTGATCTTCTAGTGCTCATTCCCAGACCACCGATCTTCCAGTGATCATTCCCAGACCACCGGTCTTCTAGAACTCATTCCCAGACCACCGATCTTCTAGTGATCATTCCCAGACCACCGATCTTCTAGTGATCATTCCGAGACCACCGGTCTTCTAGTGATCATTCCCAGAACACCGATCTTCTAGTAATCATTTCCAGACCACCGGTCTTCTAGTGCTCATTCCCAGACCACTGATCTTCTAGTGCTCATTCCCAGACCACAGATCTTCTAGTGATCATTCCCAGACCACAGATCTTCTACTGATCATTTCCAGACCACAGGTCTTCTACTAATCATTCCTAGACCACAGATCTTTTAGTGATCATTCCCAGATCACAGATCGTCTGACAGAATATTGCCAAGATAGAAAATGGTGTAATTGTGGTAGCTGAATACCTATAGGATGCCTATGGCTAATAGGAGAGTGAGGGGATCTGGGCTCCTATACGTGCGAGACTGTCAATCAGAAATGGGGGGTAGGGGAAAGGGGGATGGGAGTTGTTATGTCTTGGTATAAATGACTGATTACACTTTGCAATATATACATTTTTGTAAATGTCAAAAACATAATAAAAATTTATCTGATTAAAAAATACATCAATAATTGGCCAAACTGAATTGTAAAGCGCTGCAGAATATTTTGACGCTATAGCAATAAAGATTATTATTATTAATAATAAACTGAAAATAAAATGATGTATGTTTTAATCTTTAGGGAATGATTCGGGCGTGGAGAAAAACGAAGTTCATACTGTGAACCCAAAGACTTTTAGATTACACAAACACAAGTATCAGAAGATTGATGCCTTCATAGAGGACACCTCAACTCATGGATCTTTGGAGCCTTCATCAGGACAAAAAGCCTCCCAGCCTTCATCAAGACGTAGAACCTACCAGTCTTCATCAAGACGTAGAGCCTCCCAGCCTATTTCACAACATAGAACCCCACAGCATTCTTTAGGACTTGGAACGTCAAAACCTTCCTCAGGACCAAGAGTCTCAGAAACCTCATCAGTTCACCATGACATCTTAAAGCAGTCAGCATCAAGTTCTTTTCACAACAGTGAGCTAAAAGACTTCTATTTTACAGCCCACAACTCTACCTTGTCGTACCTTAAAAGTTCAATCAGTACCAAACTAATTCCAGCCATATACATCTTAGTGACTCTCATTGGGATACCTTCTAATGCCATAATCCTAATGATGCTTTTCACTAGAGCCAGAACAGTCTGCACAGCCATATTCTACACCAACCTTGCCATTTCTGATTTACTTTTCTGCCTCATGCTACCGTTTAAAGCTGTGTACCATCTGAAAGGCAACAACTGGATATTTGGAGAAGCCATGTGTCACATCATGACAATTTTCTTTTATGGAAACATGTATTGCTCAATCCTCCTCCTCATGTGTATCAGTATCAGCCGCTACATTGCTATAGTCCATCCTTTCATATACAGGAGTTTACCAAAGCGGACCTGCGCCGTCCTCCTATGTGCCTTTGTGTGGATCATGGGCTTCATGTTCATGATCCCATTCTTCATAAACCAACAAATGTACAGTTTAGAGGAGCCGTCCCGAGTGACCTGCGGTGACTTCTATGAGACCTCCGCTGACGCTTTCCAGTTCTTCTACTTCATCTCGCTGGCCGTGTTCGGATATCTCATTCCATTTTCGGTGATCACAATTTGCTATGTTTCAATTATAAAAACCTTGGGGACACGTAACCAGAAAAGGTATCAGTACCTAAAAATCACCATCCTGATTCTGATTATATTTGCCCTGTGCTTCACTCCGAGTAACATCATCCTTATCATACACCAAGTCCGATACCATTACACCAAAATGGAGGACATGTATGCAAGTTATCTCATCGCATTATGTTTCAGCAGTTTGAACAGTTGTCTGGATCCGTTCCTTTATTTCCTTATGTCTGAAATAACAAAATCTTCCAACAAATATGCTAAAATTATTAAAGTGCAGAAAGAACCACACATGACGCTGCTCGCCTCCTAACCGCGGTCAGCCGGATCGCATCTCGTAACCTTTATTATTATTGTGCCACCTGCTGGTCAGTTGTGGAACTCATGAAAATAAAAGTGGAATATTGAAATTGAAGAAGAAAATTCAGGCTCAAGGCTCCGTTGCACTTTAAAAAGTATCAGCCATTGGACATCAAAGTAGTGACTGTTGGATTATGTGGCGTGCCGGAATATTATCTATTAGATGAACAAAAGTATGGGCACACACGTCTTAATGGCTTAATTCAGGGTTTTTTTATTCAGTCCCATTACCATCAGTGTATAACATCTGGCCCCTCGCCATGTTGTCTGCCTTTCCTAACATTTGTGACCGAATGGCTATTTCTAAAGCGTTCACCGTAATCAGCACAGTCCTACAATAGGAGCCACCGGTGTAACAAGTCCGTTTATGAGATTTCTTCCCTCCTAAATATTTCACCATAAATTGAGTAGTGGAAAGACCCACAGCGACCAAGCCGCAAAGTGGAGGAGCGGGGTCATCGAGTGCTAAGGTGCAAAGTGTATAAAAGTCACCAACACTCTGCAGAGTCCCAACCTCAACTGCCATTAATATCGGCACAAGAACTGCAAGCTGGGAGCCTCAGGACATTGGATTATATAGCCAAACTGCTGCGTGCCAGCCTTACATCACCAAGCACAATGACAAGTATCCGATGGATTGGTGTAAAAAACGCCACTGGACTAAGAAACATCGGAAACCTGTACCTTGTAGTGTCAAATTACAATTCTCTCTGGCATCTGATGGACGAATCTGGGCTTGGTGAAATCCGGGATAATCTCACCTGTCTCACTACATTGTGCTAGCTGTAAAGCTTGGTGAAGAAGGGATATTACTATAGGAATGTTTTTCAGATATTGGCCTAGGACCCATAAGAAATCGAAACCTTAAAGCTATGACCAGAAGAGTTGGCCATGGCACAAGCGCAAAGCCATGATCTGGACGTATCCTAACGTTTCAGCATACCAATATATTTTGAGCAATTGGGACATCTGACTTTGTGGAAACAGTTTGGGGACGGTACTCTTCTGTTGTAGCATGACTATGCCTCCGTGCAAAAAGTAGGGTCCATGAATGCCTTCTAAGCTGTGAAAGGGAGGGGCCACTGCCATATTAATGCCTATGACTTTAGAAATGGGATGTGATTAAAAACACCAGTGGGTGTAAGGTGTAGCTGTCCTAAAACATGTGTCATAGCAGGGGTCCCCAACCCGTGGCTTGGGAGGCTCATGCAGCTCACGGGCCCGTGATGCATGGCTTGCGGCTGTCTTCCAGCTTGGTGCATAAGCGCCAGGTCCTGCAAACCGCTATGAAGAACAGGTCTCCAGATGGTGACTTTTGTTAGTAGCCCCACATAGAAGAACAGATCTGAAAGGGGGTAGGAACCCCGAATATTGGTATACTGCCTTGTGACTTCTATGGAAAAGCTTTGGCTGTCATTATACCGTAATGGGGTCTCTGGTTGTCACTACTATGAAAGGGGAGGGAGGTAGATGTGGCGCGGGACCCTCTTTTATAGTTTAATGTGGTCCTCATTGTCAGAAAGGTTGGGGACCTCTGCCTTATAGTGTAGCTCATACACTGTCAAAATAAACAGTGTTTTCAGTGCATTTTGCACAAGAACTTTGCCATTATATCGCTGAAGCTGTATATATGGCCAGCTTATTTTATTCCTGCTGCTCCACTGTATATTCTGTTTTATGGCTCCATTGATATGGGTTATTTTACTGACTAGCCCTGTGAGCAATGACCCTTTGGAAAAGACCATAAATAAACATATTGGGCTTATAAGAAAAAAGTATAATAGATTTTTAAGGAAAAAAGTGGAATATTTAGGGGACAGCAGAGAGTTTAAGAAAAAGCTATTTACACTGAAGACAGATTTGAACCAGGAATTGAGAATTTTGAGAAAATGATTAGTCCTGGAGAAGAAAGAAGTGGGGTTCTCTGATACAATATATTACAAAAGTTGCTTATTTTTATATGTAGTATTGTTTTATGAAATACAAATTAAAATGACCGATATTCTTTATGACTGATGAGACTATGGAACTCTGTGACATAACATACATCATGGTTGATTTATGGAGGAAGTTCTTTTTGTAAAAAAAGAAAAAAAATCTCTTATCACAGGTAACTTTACAGCTAACCCTATTTATCCCCGAAATAGGGCAATTAAGGTGGTGTCACACATAGCGACGCAGTAGCGATCACGACCAGCGATCTGACCTTATCAGGATCGCTGCTGCATCGTTACATGGTCGCTGGTGAGCTGTCAAACAGGCAGATCTCACCAGCGACCAGTGACCAGCCCCCAGTGACGCGTGGAAGCGTAACTAAGGTAAATATCGGGTAACCAAGGAAAGCACTTCTCTTGGTTACCCGATATTTACCTTCGTTACTAGCTTCCGCCGCTCTCACGCTGCCAGTGCCGGCTCCCTGTTCCCTGCACTCCTAGCCAGAGTACACATCGGGTTAATTACCCGATGTGTACTCCAGCTACGTATGCAGGGAGCAGGGAGCGTGAGAGTGGCGGACACTAGTAACTAAGGTAAATATCGGGTAACCAAGGAAAGGGCTTCTTGGTTACCTCATGTTTACCGTGGTTACAGCTTACCACAGGCTGCCAGACGCCGGCTCCCTGCTCGCTTCAGTTCGTCGCTCTCTCGCTGTCACACACAGCGATGTGTGCTTCACAGCGGGAGAGTGACGAGCAAAAAAGGAAGCAGGACATTCAGCAACGAGCGGCAACCTCACAGCAGGGGCTAGGTCGTTGTTGGATGTCACACACAGCGACAACGACGGGACATCGCTGCTACGTCACAGAAAATGGTGACTTAGCAGCGACGTCGTTGTCGTCGTCGTCGTCGCTATGTGTGACATCACCTTTAGTGTTTCTTCGGGTTTTTGCAATCCTCTCCATTAGCTAAGCAGGATTATAAGTTTTACTTGTGTTTTTTTGCTTTGGTTATCACTGCATTGCAAAACTATAAAGCTGTTACATTAGCCTCTGAGAACTGGCGAAAACGTCCTGTAATTTTTTTCTTTGCACACTGGGGGCAATGTCAGCCATCGTCCTATTACGATCAAAGGTAAAGACCAGAACAACAATAGCGCTAAAATAAAACTGGAGATATAACGGTATTCTACACAACCCTTCAACCAGACAAAAGGCGTTTGTTACAGCTCAGCTGGCTCCTTCCTCTCCCTGCACAGTGGCCTCTGCACATGTCCACAAGACTTCTATAAAAAAGTCTAGTAGGGCATTCTTTTTTAAAAAAAAATATAAATAAATAAAAAGAAGTTTAAACCTGAAAACCACAAAAAAAAAAAAAATATATATATATTTTCTTATAAATTCTAAATATTAAAAAACAAAAAGGATGTATTTTCTTAAGGTCCTCTTCACACATCCGTGTTTCCGGTACGTGTGACGTCAGTTTTCACACATGCCGGAAACAAGACACACGTAGACACATTAAAACCAATGGGTCTGCGCACACAAGCGTGTTTTCAAAGGAATGTGTGTCCGTGTAGAGCATATGTGTGTCCATGTGCTCCACACATAGACACGTCCGTTTTTCTCCGGTATCATGGATGTCACATGGTCCGCACACTGATGTGCTCCGTGGGACACATACTGGAAGAAACATGTTTCTGTGAAATAAAATTATTTTTTATATTCGCCTTCTCCAGCCCTGCTGTCTCTGCCGCTGCTGTCACTTGCTTCCATTTCCCGCTCATTGTGCTCATCGCGTATTCACTGCAGCGAGGACTAAAAGCAGCAGCAGCGTCGGCGACAGCAGCACCATGGACCGGTAAGTATAGAAATGTATGTTGTCAGTGTGCTATGTGGATGTCACACGTAGAGCACACGCTGAACACGCACATGATTTCAAAGGCAGGAGGAAAGCGGGTTTAAATACCGCACCAAAACCACAGGAGTCCGGAACATATAAGTAAATCCCTTTTATTTTCACAGGTCTACGCGTTTCAGGGACATATCCGTCCCCTTCATCAGGACAATATACAGGGAATAATATATTGATATATTATTGCCTGAATATTGTCTTGATGAAGGGGACGGATATGTCCCTGAAACGCGTAGACCTGTGAAAATAAAAGGGATTTACTTATATGTTCCGGATTCCTGTGGTTTTGGTGTGGTATTTAAACCCGCTTTCCTCCTGCCTTTGAAATCATCTCACCGCTGCGGGACCTCTGCCTTCCACGCTACGTCCATACTTGTTAAGGGGTTGTGACTGGCACAACCTGATAAGGTGAGTGTTTTCCCAACATTCACCCCATACCTGTATACCGGATAAGACCCTATTTGCGCCTATTCTTTCCACAGTTTGCTTCTCTTTCCTCTGAACACACACATGGACACACGCACATAGATACGCACCTATACCACTGTCACAAACCACCGGGGGGTCACTCAGAAATCCCCCGCGCTGGCTACCAGTACGTCACAATCGGGGGGTAACAAGTGGGGGTCACCCCTCCTTTATACCTCCCGACCGACAGACAGAGCACGTGACGCGCTCTCTAGCGCCCCTCTTATAGTCAGGCCAATTATGGAATTGCCCGACAATAAGCAAGGAGGCCGCTATACTACTTATGCCGATTATTGAAGGGTCCCCGGTGAGAGTAGGGTATATATTCCCCCGACCTCCGCGGGCGGAATATATAAAATCTCCCCGGATCTCACTGGCCTCCCCACAATAATCCTTGGCACAATTCGCTGCCACCAACCGATTTACGGTAACTATTAGCCGAACACACAGACGTGGGATTCAAGATCGAGATAACAGAACAGCCCAAGATTAATTATATAATTTAATCAGCCTAAAGCACACTAGAACTACAATATATACAATAGGGAATCTACAGAATATACATATGTCAGAGTACAGTTACAGATAAAGCATGGGTTACAAACAGGCATACACAGTTCCAGCAGTTACCTTGTTGCGTCTGGCCACAGGGGGGCGCTGTAGACCAGGTTTCCAGGAACTCCCTCACAGGTCTTTCCCAACCAGGCCCCCGAGCAGAAGAACGCTGGAAAATGGCCGAAGTAGGGTTATCAACCTGGGCAGATCCAGGTCCCCTCCTACCTTAGTGACCTCACAGGGAAGCACTGCCACTCCCCCTGCATGGATCAGAATTATCCAGAAAAGGGGATTTTGGCCATAACTTTGCCTGGGAGCGTCGTAGACGGACGTCAACGCTCTCATTGTGACAGTTATGAATTTAGCTACAGAACGAGGGGACTCATGACCTGTCTGCCAGTTCCCCATTGGCTGATATCACGCCTGGGGCATTTCCCAATGTCCTGCTCCCATAAAAAGGGTGTGCCAGCATCGTCCTCATGCGGAGACACCATTTTTATGGTTGCCATATTTATCGGAAATATGGCTTGCGAGATATGAACCATTTTTTACTGGAGTCGTTCTGTCTGGCTATTTCCATAGCCTTGCTAACTAGCTAGCAGCCCCCACTACAGGGGGACGGCAGGGAGTCATCCTGTGTCCATTGTCCTCAAGCCACCTAATTTCCATATCACAGGACATGGCCATGGATTTGTTGCTAAACCAGTTGTGTGAAGGGAAGGGGGGGGGGGTGATACCAGGAGAGGGCTTCCTGACATGACTTGAATGTCATGATTTATCGTCATATCTCCGGATTTACCTCACACCTCCCCCCTTTTGAGGGCGCTAGGGGGCAGCACACTCCGGTGTTCCCCCGTGCGCCCGTCCGCGACCTCTCCTTGTCGGGACAGCCCGTCTGCGTTACCGTGGTCACGGCCCCTTTTGTGGCGAATGGTGAAGTTGTATTGCTGGAGCGCAAGGCTCCATCGCAACAATCGCCCATTCGTCCCAGAGACGGTGTGCAACCAGCTGAGGGGATTGTGGTCCGTCTCCACGATGAAGTGGCGCCCGTATAGATAGGGTTGCAGACGCTGCAGGGCCCACACTATGGCCAGGCACTCCTTCTCCATCGTGGAATAGGCAACTTCCCTTGGTAACAGCTTCCTGCTCAGGTACAAGACTGGGTGCTCTTGGCTCGCAGAGTCCACCTGGCTGAGCACCGCACCGAGGCCGAAGTCACTGGCGTCGGTCTGTACTACAAACGGCCGCGTGAAGTCGGCTGCCTGTAGCACGGGCGGGCTGGACAGGGCGTCCTTTAGGGCCCGGAAGGCTGTCTCGCAGTCCATTGTCCAATCGACTGCAGAGGGCAGCTTCTTCTTGGTGAGGTCCGTCAAGGGCTTTGCCAGGCTACTATAGCGTGGAACAAACCTCCTATAGTACCCAGCGGTCCCCAAGAAGGACATCACCTGCTTCTTGGTCCTGGGGGTGGGCCAGGATGCGATGGCTTCCACTTTCTCAGGCTCGGGCTTCAGTGTTCTCCCACCTACCCGGTGACCGAGGTACTGGACCTCGCTCATGGCCAGCTGACACTTTCCCGGCTTGATGGTCAAACCTGCCCGGTGGATCCGCCTGAGCACCTGTGCTAGATGCTCTAGGTGGTCCTCCCAGGTGGGACTGAAGACGGCAATGTCATCCAGGTACGCGGCCGCGTACCCTTCAAGTCCCTTGAGCAGGGTGTTGACCATCCGCTGGAAAGTGGCAGGGGCATTCCTCATCCCGAATGGCATCACCGTGGACTCGTACAGTCCAAATGGGGTAATAAAGGCAGAGCGTTCCCTGGCCTTGCGAGTCAGGGGGATCTGCCAATATCCCCGGCTCAGGTCCATGATGGTCAGGTACTGAGCCCCGGCCAACTGATCGAGCAGGTCATCGATGCGTGGCATTGGGTACGCATCGGCGACCGTGACAGCATTGAGCCCCCTGTAGTCCACGCAGAACCGAGTGGTTCGGTCCTTCTTAGGGACGAGGACTACAGGCGAGGCCCAAGCGCTGTTGGATGCCTGGATCACCCCCAGCTCCAGCATCTCGTCAATCTCCTGGCGCATGTGTTGCTGCACCTCCAGGGAGACCCGATATGCTGAACGCCGGATCGGGGGATGATCCCCAGTGTCCACATGATGGACAGCCAAGTCAGTCCTTCCGGGCTGGTTGGTAAACAACCCCCGGAAGGGGTGTAGGGTGGCCCACAGCTGGGACCGTTGGTCCTCCAAGAGCTGGTGGCCAACCTCCACATCCTCAATGGATCCGCCTGCCCTAACCTGGGCTAGCATATCCAAGAGGGTTTCCGCTTCTCCCTCCTCGGGCAGGTTGCACACGGGGAGCGCACATGCCTCCCGCTCATGATGTGCCTTCATCATGTTCACATGGAAGGGCTTCCGCCTTCCACGGGCGGGGTCCAGGGTGACCAGGTACGTCACAGGGTTGAGCTGCTGGTACACGAGGTATGGGCCTTCCCAGGCTGCCTGAAGCTTGTCCTGTGGTACGGGGACCAGTACCCACACCCTTTGACCCACTTGGTAGGTCCTCTCACAAGCGTTCTGGTCGTACCAACGCTTCTGATCGGCCTGGGCTTGAGCCATATTGTCGTGTACCAGTTGCGTCAAGGCCTGCATTTTGTCCCGGAAGCGCATGACATACTCGATAACCGACACTCCAGGGGTGGCCAAATCCCCTTCCCAAGCCTCTTTCACCAGAGCCAGGGGGCCCCGCACACGTCGCCCGTACAGGAGCTCAAACGGTGAGAATCCTGTTGAGGCCTGTGGAACCTCCCGGTAAGCAAATAACAGGTGTGGGAGATACCGCTCCCAGTCACGCCCATGGGAGTCGACCAACATCTTAAGCATCTGCTTTAAGGTGCCATTGAACCGCTCGCACAGGCCATTAGTCTGTGGATGGTACGGGCTGGCCACCAGATGTCGCACCTGGACTTGCTTACAGAGGGCCTCCATCAGCTGGGACATGAATTGGGTCCCCCGGTCAGTGAGCATTTCCTGGGGAAAACCCACTCGGGAGAAAATCTCCAGCAATGCGGTGGCCACCTTGTCAGCCCGAATGGACGACAAGGCCACTGCTTCTGGGTACCGGGTGGCATAGTCCACTACCGTCAGTATGAAGCGTTTCCCGGAGCTGCTGGGGATGGCCAGCGGGCCGACCAGATCCACAGCCACCCTCCTGAAAGGCTCATCGATGATTGGCAGAGATACCAGTGGGGCTTTGGGGTGTGGCCCCGCCTTCCCCACTCTCTGACAGGTTTCACACGAACGGCAGTAGGCAGCCACATCGGCCCCCATTTTTAGCCAGTAGAAATGCTGGTTTAACCTGGCCTTGGTCTTAGCGATCCCTAGGTGTCCGGCCATCGGAATCTCATGTGCGATCCGCAACAACTCCGTCCGGAACGGATAGGGTACCACCAACTGTCGGTCCCTGGGCCACGCCTCCGGTGAACCCTGCTGGACCGTGGCCCGGTACAGCCGTCCTTGGTCCCAGACCACTCGCTCCGGGTCCGAGTCCGAGGGAGGCTGTGCCGCCTGCTCCTTTAGAGCTTTCAGGCTGTCGTCAGCTTCTAACGCTGCCTGAAACTCCTGACTAGATGTGGCCAGAATCGACGAGACTGTCACATCTTCAGTCAGTACCCCGGGACCTGTGTCCTGGCCTCCACCTGACTCGGCTGCCACTTGGTCAGAAGGGGAAGAGCTATCGGACCTCCGGGAGGCCCCTTGGCTTCCAGCACTCCCACTGCGGGTGACAGCGGCCACAGCCGCTGCGACCGTGGGTCGTGCCTGCTCCTCCTCCGTTCCTGACCAAGTCGCCGGTTCAGGCAGACCTACCTGGCTTCCTGACACCCCGGTTGTGGGGGAACCCTGCACCGAGATCTTACCTGGGAGCACTTCCGCTCCTGGACCGGCCCCAATCTCACCTGCCTGTTCCCCCCCTGCAGCAACAGAACCCCGCTGTGAAATCTCTGGGGACCCCACATTTGCTGTGGTAGCCCCCACCCCACACACTGGTCCTCCCCCTGTAGCACCCTGCTCTCTGCTTATCCCTGCAGAGGGCAGCAGATCCCAGCTCACAGGCTGGTTACTTGTAGAGGCATTGTCACACCTTTCTCTGACCCCCTCCCCTGTCACAGCTGCAGCTGCGTGTGTGTCTATGGTGTCTATGCAAGCAGAAATATCAGAGTTCACTCCCTCCTCCCTTACATCATTCATAGATAACACATTAACATTGTCCAGAGGCACGTCAGCACTGGCTGAAGGTTCAGCCTTTGGGGCGGGGCCAAACTGGGAGGTTATTTGCCCCAAATCTGTCCCAAGTAGCACGTTTGCAGGGATCCGATCAGTTACCCCCACCTCCCTCACCCCTCGCCCTGCGCCCCAGTCCACATAAATGTCAGCAACAGGCAGCGCCGGGTCAATGCCTCCAATCCCGGAGACAGCGAGGGTTTTTCCAGGGATCAAGTCTTGGGGGGACACCATCTCAGGCCGCACCAGAGTCACCTCCGAGGCGCTGTCTCGCAGTCCTATGGTCACAGACTGGCCGACGGTGACAGGTTGGAAGCTGTCCAGGGACCTACCACCACCCCCACCCACACAATACACCTTGGGCGGCCCTTGGGACGGGGACGGAGCCGGGGCCTTGGGACGCTGAGGGCACATGGCCTTGAAGTGTCCAGGTAGGTTGCACTGGTGGCACCGTCTTGGCTCTGCCACGGGCCTGGAGAGGGGAGTTGAGGGGGACACCCCCTGCAGTCTAGGGGCAGGTGGGGCAGTCGCAGAGTTCATCTTACCCCCTCTCCAGGTGCTGCTGGTGGCCGCTCTCCTGGCCTCAGGGGCCCGGTTGTTGGTGTAGTCATCGGCAAGGGCAGCTGTAGCCGTGGACCCCTTTGGCTTCTGGTCTCGGATGAACTGGCGGAGATCCTCAGGGCAGTTCCACAAGAGTTGCTCCGTGATGAACAAGTCCAGGATCTCCGGTCCGGTGGAAAGCTGCAGGCCTTGGGTCCAGTGGTCGGCAGCTCGGGCAAGTGCCCGCCGGTGGTCAGCCCAGGAGTCCTTTGGTCCCTTCTGTAGGCTCCGGAACTTCTTGCGGTAGGACTCTGGAGTGAGGTTGTACTGTTGGATCAGGGCCCGCTTGATGGTGTCGTAGCCCTGATCTGCCTCAGCAGGCAAGTCCCCAAGGACATCCAGGGCCTTACCCCTTAAACGGGGGGTCAGGTATTTGGCCCACTGGTCCTTGTCCAGATGGTGCTGCAAGCAAGTCCGTTCAAAAGCAGTCAAGAAAGAGTCCAAGTCTCCATCCTTCTCCAGCACTGGGAAGTCCTCAACACGGACCTTTGGAAGTTTGGTGTCTCGAAGGTCACATGTGGCTGATGAGGGCCGGAGCTGAGCTAGCTGCAGCTGGTAGTCACGGTCTGCCTGTCGCTCTCGCTCTTCACGCGCTGCCTGCCGCTCTCGCTCCGCAGCCTCACGCTCTGCGTGCCGCTCTGCCCTGCGCTCTGCCAGGAGTTCCTTGTAGCCCTTCTGGTCTCCAGCCTGGAGAAGGGCCATAGCCATTTGAAGAAGGCTATCCGAGCCTCCCAGGCTCGGTGGAATGGCACGTGGTGATCTGCGGCACGCTGCAGAGCTAGGCGATTCACTGTCCCTTTCAGAGCGGAGGGCTGGCATCTGGCTCGTTGAGGAACCTTGGGTGAGCTCCTCCTCATCTTGTCCAGCAGTGCCAGGTTGCGCAATGTCCTCGGCAGAACGGTTTTCTGGCGTCGAGCTCCTGGAGGACTCGTGGGCAACCTCCTCATTGCTGTCCACAGCACCGTCCTCCCTCTCTTCGGCTCCTGCCTTAGCATTGGCCAGTTGCATAGCTCTGCTCCTGGTGCCATCAGCCATTCTTGCAGACTTTTGGTCACTGACACAGAACTGACACCTGATGCCTCCACACACCTTACAGTATCTGCACTCTGACACTCTAGTGTTGAGCTAGTCTGAAGACCCCAGCAGCCACAGCTGCTGCAGGCAGTCTTTAGTGTCTGGGAGTGTGGGTCTCACACTCACACACACTATTATCTCGATCCCACCGCTATGCCACCAATATGTCACAAACCACCGGGGGGTCACTCAGAAATCCCCCGCGCTGGCTACCAGTACGTCACAATCGGGGGGTAACAAGTGGGGGTCACCCCTCCTTTATACCTCCCGACCGACAGACAGAGCACGTGACGCGCTCTCTAGCGCCCCTCTTATAGTCAGGCCAATTATGGAATTGCCCGACAATAAGCAAGGAGGCCGCTATACTACTTATGCCGATTATTGAAGGGTCCCCGGTGAGAGTAGGGTATATATTCCCCCGACCTCCGCGGGCGGAATATATAAAATCTCCCCGGATCTCACTGGCCTCCCCACAATAATCCTTGGCACAATTCGCTGCCACCAACCGATTTACGGTAACTATTAGCCGAACACACAGACGTGGGATTCAAGATCGAGATAACAGAACAGCCCAAGATTAATTATATAATTTAATCAGCCTAAAGCACACTAGAACTACAATATATACAATAGGGAATCTACAGAATATACATATGTCAGAGTACAGTTACAGATAAAGCATGGGTTACAAACAGGCATACACAGTTCCAGCAGTTACCTTGTTGCGTCTGGCCACAGGGGGGCGCTGTAGACCAGGTTTCCAGGAACTCCCTCACAGGTCTTTCCCAACCAGGCCCCCGAGCAGAAGAACGCTGGAAAATGGCCGAAGTAGGGTTATCAACCTGGGCAGATCCAGGTCCCCTCCTACCTTAGTGACCTCACAGGGAAGCACTGCCACTCCCCCTGCATGGATCAGAATTATCCAGAAAAGGGGATTTTGGCCATAACTTTGCCTGGGAGCGTCGTAGACGGACGTCAACGCTCTCATTGTGACAGTTATGAATTTAGCTACAGAACGAGGGGACTCATGACCTGTCTGCCAGTTCCCCATTGGCTGATATCACGCCTGGGGCATTTCCCAATGTCCTGCTCCCATAAAAAGGGTGTGCCAGCATCGTCCTCATGCGGAGACACCATTTTTATGGTTGCCATATTTATCGGAAATATGGCTTGCGAGATATGAACCATTTTTTACTGGAGTCGTTCTGTCTGGCTATTTCCATAGCCTTGCTAACTAGCTAGCAGCCCCCACTACAGGGGGACGGCAGGGAGTCATCCTGTGTCCATTGTCCTCAAGCCACCTAATTTCCATATCACAGGACATGGCCATGGATTTGTTGCTAAACCAGTTGTGTGAAGGGAAGGGGGGGGGGGGTGATACCAGGAGAGGGCTTCCTGACATGACTTGAATGTCATGATTTATCGTCATATCTCCGGATTTACCTCACAACCACTAAGGCTAGTTTCACACATCCGACTTTTCGCCGGCTTGCCGGATTCGGCGCACGCCAGTACACTGTATACAGTAAAATGGCAGCGCGACAAGCGTCGGTCACATGCTGTCATGTTACTGGAGCATGTGACCCGGAAGTTGCAGCGCTGCCACTGTACTGTATACCCTGTACTGGCGTGCGCCGAATCCGGCAAACCGGCGGATGTGTGAAATCGGCCTAACCGTGCAAAACGTGTGTGTTTGCACGGACGTGTGAAAGAGGCCTAAAAATGAAAAAAGGGTGAGCAGATGGAAAGGTTAGGAGTGAAATATTTTTGCAGTGTATCAATTAGTCAGCAATGTTCAGAGGCTTAATGTGACAAGAATGGACAAGCCGAAATCATCAACACTGGATTCCTGCATTATAATAGTCACATACAAAATAAAAAAGAAAAAAAGTACAAGTAAATTACTTGTCTATTGCAACGAGATAACAAATGTGTCTGTGAATGTGATATACTGTGCTCACATTATCATGTTGCTGCTGTAATTATATTCATATAAAGTTATATCTACTCTAAAACCTTTTATATTGAAATAAAAGCTTAGTTATGATAATTTCATCTTTTTTTCCTTTGTGTGTGATTATCAGTGACTCGTTTTGGGGCCTCCATCTTACATTTGTTCCACATATCTTATTGAAACGTTCTACACATTGGTAAAATGTTAGCCATCAGCACTTTTTTCAGAAATGTATGCATTTTTCTTTAGTGGTCGGGTTCTGGTGAGGTTTTGCCCACACAACTCACAGTTCTCCAAGTCAATTAGAAGTTATTCCTTGCTGCGTCCCTTCCCTTCTTGTTGCAGGCAAGGGTATGTGCACACTACGGCCCTGAGTCATGAAGATTGCTTGTTTTCTCAAGGGTCTTGATAAGACGGTGAGGGGGGGAGTCAGACGTACCAGATTCATGAAGAGCACACACCTCTTAATATATCAGGAGCGTCTGACGAGTGGCATGTAACTCCATGCACCACGTCAGAAATCTTACTCCAGTCAGGGACTGGAGTGAGATTTCTAGTGTAGGGAACTTCACCGCTCACCATCAATTAGACGATCTGTGGCATCATGCTCATGTTTTGCTTATTATGACCGAGCAGGGAGAAGCTGGTGCAAAAATGCCAAAAATGTTGCCACTATTCTGACTTTTCAGTGCTTTTACGTCACTTTTTGGATGCAAAAGCTATGATGAACCAGAGCCTACATCTTTCTCAGGCAGGTTACGCAATGTAGCTCATGGCAAATAGATCATCGATGACAACAGTAGAGAAGGTCGAACATATGGTTTTCTATGACAAAACCACGTGCTGTTCCTGTGTTCAGTCTTTTGAATTTCTTTTATCTCCTCCAAGGTTCCAACGAAATGAAACGGTTAAAACAAAGTTGGCCATCCATTCTTTAGGCGGCTTTTCCACTAGTTTATATAGGTAAAGTAAGGCTAAGTTCACACTTCCGTTGTTTTGCATCAGTCACAATCCGTCGCCTTGAGGAATTACGGTATCCTGCAAAATATTTTGCAGGAATCCTGTTTTTCCCCATAGACTTCTATTAGTGACGGATTGCGACTGATGATGCTGCGTTGGATGCGCTGCGTCGCGGTCAGTCGTTTTTTAACTGACCGCCGGGCGGGAGCAACGCAGCCTGTAACGTTTTTTGAGCAGCGCGATCCGTAAGATTTTGCTGCGCATGCTCTCTCTGGCTCCCTGCCCCCGTAACCAGGATAAACATCGGGTAACCAAGCAATGCGCTTTGGTTAGTTACCCGATATTTACAGTGGTTACGGGTGCAGGGAGCCCGCGCTAAGCTGGTATCCAAGATAAATATTGGGTAACCAAGCAAAAAGTGCTTTGCTTACCCGATATTTACCCTGGATACAGTGTGCAAGGAGGCTGACACTTCCCCACTCGGCTCCGCCCCCTCCCGCACTTCGCATGTGTACACACACACACACAAACACACTTGTCCCCAGCCCGGCAGTCCCCGCGGCACTGAAGTCCTCAGCTCCACGGCCCTGCTCGGCTCAGACCCCTCGCGCTCCTCCCCCTCCCGCACTCCGCATGTACACATGCATGTGGACACACACACTCACTCACCTGTCCCCAGCCATGCAGACCGCAGCACTGACGTCCTCAGCTCCGCCTCCGAACTCCGCCCCCAGCACACAACGGAGTCCGACAATGAAATTCTTTCTTTGTCATCCGCTGTACAACGCATCAGTCACATGCGTCAAGCAACGCATGTGACTGATGCAAAATAACGGAAATGTGAACTTAGCCCAACATAAAAAGAAAGCCACAAAGCGGCAAAAACAAATGAAGAAATGCCACTCAGAAAAAAACACTGCTGGCATATTCCCTCATCAGCAAAACTCAGGAGGTACGGAGGCATTGTGTCGCCCTGGGCAAGCCAGGGGACACAGGTCACAACACCACCACACCCCACACTCCAGGTAGGCACATCACAGCTAACCTACAAATCCTTGTTGCCTTCCTCCAGGAGTCTGATGATGCACACCAGGGGGTGGGCCAGGCGGTTGGCTCCGCCCACCAAGAAGCTCACAGCTCTGGAGGCAGGAAGAAACCAGGCAGATGAGTCCAGGAGGAGGAAGTGGAAGGAGTAACAGCAGAGAGCTCAGGGACGAGCTTGAGTAAACAACAGAGTTCAGCTCAGGGAGGAGAGGAGCTAAGAAAGTGAAAGTGAAAGTAGTAAAGGAGAAAAGCAAGTGAAGCGACAGAGGAGAAAGACAGCCTGAAGGGTCCAGCTTTGTGAGGGCCAGAACAGCAAGGTCAGCAACGGCGGTGACTGTCTGGAGGGGGACCGTTTGGAAGTTCCTGGAAGGACCCCGTTGGCTGTGTGCCCGGCGGTCTGGAGCAGTGTTCCGAAGGACAGTCAGCACCAGGGCAGGGGCCTCTCGGACCCCGGCAAGGCTAGGAGTCGCCAGATTTGCCAAATCCGTCAGTGACGGGGACGCAGCTCCCCCAACAACCAAGTCCCGAGTGAAGGCAACAGCCCAACCTGAACCGGGGAGACACCGCCACCGCCAGGGCACCAGTTTCCCCAGGGCCAGCGCCTGCGGGCAAAGTGTAGAGCTCCTCCGGCCCAGATTGCAGCCGGGGAGCGGGTAACCGGAGGGAATCCACCGCGACCATCAGTCAACATAGGTGCAAGGAAGAGAGACATCACCGTCACCTACCGGGAGTGCAGGTGCAGCCGTCTGTGGGACCGTCCTACCAGCCGTTGGTTTACCGTACAAACTGTGTCCGTGTGTCAGGCTGAGTGAGTACCACAGTGCCGCAAGGCACAGCGCTGCCCCCGCGTCCCTGCGCCCTCCAGGCCCTACACTTTACATCTCATCACCGGGCCCCGGGATCACCAACCCCTACCCATGGAGGGGCAACACAACACCTGGCTGCTCCGCATCACCATCCCCGGGACCCCCACACTGAGCAGCGGTGGTGCAATCACCACAACCGTGGGTGGCGTCACGAACTATAACAATCCCCACACCCAACAAACCCCCTTTCACTCACGGGCGAGGAGTGTCGCTCGAGAAACCCCGGGATCCGGCCCACAGCTCGAGCCACCAGGAGCAGCTGCCGGACCCGAGCAGAAGGGGTGAGCGCGGTGTGCTGACACCCTCCTCCCCGCCCGCGACAGCATCATGAGACATCATGTGCACATAGGCACAGGAAAAGTAAGAGTCTGCAGCTGCATCTCCCTTCCCTCATTTTCCTATTTACTCTATTATTGTAAAATAATTTTTCAGGATTTTGAGCATTTAAGTGATTTTCCAGTGAGTAAATTTTTTTTATAAAGGGCTCATAATGCTTAAAGAACAAAAATAATACTCAACCTCTCCGATCCCCCTCATCTCACAATTCATCTAACAATCCAATACTTCACCAGTCCTTACTGGTCTGTGCTTCCTGGTCCCGTATCAATACACTGGAAATGCTGCTTGGTCAATCACTGGCCACAGAGATCATCCACCTCAGCCAGTGACTTGCCAAACGGTATTTCTGGCAACATCTGGTGTGTCTGGACATAAGTAAGAAATAGAAACCAGTGCAGACCGGATAACTGTTAACATGAAAACTTTGGGGATTGATGATTACGTCTTTATTTTGTATTAGGCAGTGCATGTGTGGCGCCCTTGTGGCTTCAGGCGCCACAGAGTACTGAACCTCACCCGGGGTGCAATATTCATCTCGGATACGGATAAGGTCATCGCCGGTAAACCACCAAAACACATCCAACACACAATTCGGGAGCTCTGTCACTGGGGCTGGGCCAGGGTAGGTGCCAGGGGTGGCCATCAGGGGGTATGGGACCACTTGCCCACTAGTTCAGCAACCTGGGAGACTAGGCACCTGCAGGCGAAGTGAGGAGCCATCTCATACAGCATTCAGTTACCTCCAGGTGCCTCAAGCGCCAGGTCAGACTCAGGAGGAGACGTCGGAAGACACTACACAGAAAGGGGAATGTGGTCAGGAGCTGGAGGCTCGACCCGGGTTCTTAGGAAGAAGGGGGATCCCAGGGTTCATGAGGAGTGCGGCAGGCACCCGCGACCCGTTCCATGGCCCAGGAGCTGGGGTGGAGGGAAGACCACTGGAAAGGACACACAGAAGGAAACATCGGCCTTGATCTCTGCACAATCCGGGATTGGCTAGAGCCCATCACAGCAGAACACTTCAGTGAGTTAAGAACTTGAACTGCACACGGTGTCTTCCCATCATTGCCGGCGCTCCCATTATCGCGCCCCCCGCGCCATAGGCGACTACCACTCTCACCATCCTCCCTGGGGACTAGCTCTGCCTGTGTAGAGCTGTAACTCTTTGGGCTCATTGGGTGAGCTTGGCAGTTGATGGCTGTGTATTACAGCCAGGACCTGCATCTAACCATTGCAGGTGGAGTGAAGCTTCGCCCACAATTGTTAACCTGTTAAATCCCACTGTCCAGCTCTGACAGCAGGATTTAACATGTGTCGCAGCATGGAGGCATGCCATTTTTATCGGCCATCGGTGCACCCGTAATATGATCAAGGGTCACCGATGGGTTGCAATGACAGCAGAGAGGTCTTGTCTTGAAAGGAGACTGTGATTTTCACTATATGCAGCAATGCTATAGTATTGTTGTATATACCAAAAGTGACCAGACAATCACAGCTTCAAGTCCCCAAATGGGACTATTTAACAAAAAAAAAAGTACAAAGCAAAAGAAAATGTTTAAAAAAAAATATGATAAAAAAAAATTCAAATTGCCTCCTTTTTTCCCCATGACAACTAAAGATAATAAAAATTTAAAAGATAGCCATATATGGTATCGCCGCATTCAGAAAAGTCTAATCTATCAAAATCTAAAAATAATGAACACAATCAGTAAACACTGTAAACAAAAAAAATTCAAGAACACCAAAATTAAGTTTTTTTGATAGCTGCAACAACATAAAAAAATTAAGTAAAAAGTGATCAAAGTGTCATTACTAACCCAAAATGGTATCAATAACAACTTTGTCTCGCCCTGCAAAAAATAAGTCATCACACATCACAATCGAAAAATGAAAACATTATGGGTCTTGGAAAATGGCGACATAACGCCTAAAATTAGTTTTTGCAACCTTCTGATTTTTTTCTCACTACTAAGATAAAAGAAACTGGACATGTTTGGTATTACTGTAAGCATACTGATGAAAATAATCATATTTCAAGGCCATTTTACCGCAAAATGTATACCGTAAAAATAAATTCCCCAAAAAAAAAATCAGAATTGTGTTTTCACAGTTTTTCTCAATTTGGAATTTCTTCCCTGTTTTACAGTACACTAAATGGTAAAATGAATGGTGTCATTTAAAAATACAACTTGTTCTGCAAAAAAACAAACCTCATATAACTGTGTTAGGCTGCTTTCACACTACGTTTTTTTAACATGCGTCATGAACGTTTTTTTACTGGAAAAGTGGATCCTGTTTTTACAAAGAAAAACGCATGTGTTATTTTGGAGGATCCTGCCACTTGAAGGTTATGGGCGGGCATTGAAGTCATGTGATCGGGAGCGAGGGGAACTGAACGTGATAGACTGGAAGCCGGCATCTGACAGCCGCAGACGCTGGTAACCAAGGTAAACATCGAGTAACCAAGCGAAGTGCTTTGCTTGGATACCCGATATTTACCTTGGTTATGAGCGTCCGTAGCTGCTAGGAGCCGGGCTGCCTGCACACGTAACCAAGGTAAACATCGGGTAACTAAGCGAAGCGCTTTGCTTGGTTACCCGATATTTACCTTAGTTACGAGCGTCCGCAGCTTTCAGGCGGGGGGAGAGAGAGGGAGGGAGGGGGAGAGAGGGAGTGGGAGAGAGAGAGACTGATCACGCCAGGCTGGTTTCTGGGCATGCTCAGTAAAGCAAACAGGATCCTGTCTATCAGCATGCCAGCGTTCATATGCGTTTGCGTGCAGTATAGTCAGGATCCAGTGAAAAACAGTATTTGGACGCAGCTCAAAAACGCTACAAGTAAAAAGTATAATGCACGCAAACGCATGTGAATGCACGTTGACGCGAGTCCATTGCAAATGCATTGAAATGAAAACGCATTTGCACTGGATACGTTTTTGCGTTAAAAAAAAAACGTTCATGACGCATGTTAAAAAAAACGTAGCGTGAAAGCAGCCTAAACAGAAAAATAAAAAAAATTATGGTTCTGGCAAGAAGGGGAGGAAAACCCGAAAAATCAAAAATAAAAATTGGCAGTGTCGCAAGGGGTTAAAAAAATAGCCATTGGGAAACTCCTTTAAATTCTTGAAAAAAATGCAATTGATTCCTACAACACAGCCGTTCACAATCATTGTATTTAGTGATATTGTGTGGGGGGGGAACAAACATGTCTGACAGATGGAAAGTGATCTTTAAGCTTAGATGACTTTGCAAACAACACCCATGACTATAGCGCGGTGCTTGTAAGATGTCAGATTTTAGTCTCATAGGTTTATGCTCCTAGAAGACAGTAGATGGCAGCAGAAGCCAAAATAAGCATTAACGGCCATAAAACGTCTGAAAAACATCAGAAAAGGAAAGAAACATCTGCAAGTGTGAACACAACAGATGTGGAACGTTCTGCAATATACTTCACAAAAGATACACGGTAATACCCAATCACAACTATGTTTGTTCTAATGGCGCTGACGGTATGCATGGGGTCTCCAACACGTCTCTTCATTATTCCGGCAAGTAAACATCCCCGGAGCCAATAATAGGTCCTTGTTTCCATGGAGCTCGATAGTCACGCTATGGAGACAGTTACTAAATTTTCCTTCCGTTATGAAAGTAAAATGTACAGAACGACATTCGCTTCTAAGAAAGCAATAAGTTGTCCTTGGTCCTTTTATAGCAAAAATGTGGATCTCGAATCTTCAGTAATTCACATGTGATGGATGCGAAGTGAATCGCTCAACAAGTCAACCATCACAGCATTAAAGAAAAAAAAAAACTGCATAGTTAGTAAACTTACACTTACAGTGGGTATGGAAAGAATTCAGACCCCTTTAAATTGTTCACTCTTTGTTTCATTGCAGTCATTTGGTAATTTCAAATAAGTTCATTTTTTTTCTCATTAATGTACACACTGCACCCCATCCCCCATCTTGACAGAAAAAAAAAAATGTAGAAATTTTTGCAAATTTATTAAACAAGAAAAACTGAAATATCACATGGTCATAAGTATTCAGACCCTTTGCTCAGTATAGAGTATTCGCAGCCTTTTGAGCTAGTACAGCCATAAGTCTTCTTGGGAATAATGCAACAAGTTTTTCACACCTGGATTTGGGGATCCTCTGCCATTCTCCCTTGCAGATCCTCTCCAGTTCCATCAGTTTGGATGGTGAACGTTGGTGGACAGCCATTTTCAGGTCTCTCCAGAGATGCTCAGTTGGGTTTAGGTCAGGGCTCTGGCTGGGCCAGTCAAGAATGGTCACAGAGTTGTTCTGAAGTCACTCCTTTGTTATTTTAGCTGTGTGCTTAGGGTCTTTGTCTTGTTGGAAGGTGAACCTTCAGCCAAGTCTAAAGCGGGCTTTACACGCAGCGATATCGGTAGCAATATCGCTAGGGAGCGTACCCGCCCCCCGTCGTTTGTGCGTCACGGGCAACTTGCTGCCCGTGCCGCACAACATCGCTTACACCCGTCACACATACTTACCTGCCTAGCGACGTCACTGTGGCCAGCGAACCGCCTCCTTTCTAAGGTTGCGGTTCGTGCAGCGTCGCAGCGGGGTCACTAAGCAACCGCCCAATAGAAGCGGAGGGGCGGAGATGAGCGGATCAAACATCCCGCCCACCTCCTTCCTTCCTCATTGCGTGCAGCCGCAGGTACGATGTTGTTCCTTTTTCCTGCGGTGTCACATATAGCGATGTGTGCTGCCGCAGGAACGACGAACAACATCGTACCTGCAACAGCAACGATAATCGGGATAGGAATGACTGGACAACAGTCAACGATATGGTGAGTATTTTTGATAAGTTACCGGTCGTTCCTGCGGTGTCACACGCAACAACGTCGCTAACGAGGCTGGATGTGCATCACGAAGTCCGTGACCCCAACGACATCTCGTTAGCGATGTCATTGCGTGTAAAGCCCGCTTTAGGTCCAGAGTACTCTGGAAGAGGTTTTCCAGAATATCTATGTAGCATTTTAATCGGATGATTGCTATGCATGTTTTGATGGATAACACTCATACCCATTTTATTCCCCAGCCTTCAGTGTTCACAGAGCAGACACATCACCTCATTATCTTATGGAATTGCAATTGTGCTGGAGAACCAGTCTACACAAAGAAAGGGTAACATAAACCCAGTTGTAACAACTAAAACATAATAATCTTCCAAAAAACTGAACCATAATCTCCTGTTTATACAATGGCTTTATTCTCCAAGGGATTATGCTTCTCTAAACCCAACCCTTCCAATTTAGACACCATCTCTGCCCTCTTAGGTCTCAAACATCTGGAGACGTTTTCTTAGGGTTTGCCACACTGGCACATAAAAAAAAAAAAATAGTAATATTCTCATCCAGAAAAGTAGGACGGATCTGTATGTCATATGCGTGCACAATTTGTTTTTTCTCACCTAGCATCCATATGCCTTGCTTTTTTGTTTTTCTTAGCTATTAATACACAATCATTTACAGGACCATTTAGTGTTCTATGCCACAGAATGGTAATCTGGTAATGTATCCGTAAAAAAAACAGATGCAACTAGGATGGTCCTTCTGGGGTCCATCTTTCTCGCACCCACAGACTTTCGTGAGTTTTGTCCGATTACGCGTCCATACACACCATGCTGCAATTTTTTCCCCTCAGGGTGCATATAGCGGAGAAAAAAAATTGCAGATGTGCTCTGCCTCATTGAGTAACATGGGTCCGAGAGCAACCCGTTTTTCTTGCATTCCACTTTTCCAGTGTATATAATTGCGCATGTTCCTGTTTATAATAAAAGCAATGTCCTTCCATAATGATTAAGTACAAGTCATACATAGTTTTCTGCCAGACTATGGCTTACTTTACATCAACATTCATCATCTAGAAGTATACAATCCACATAAACAAGACACCCATATCGTATACTTCGGTGTCTTCGAGAATGGTCACACCATTACAGAGCAAACCATTAATTATCACAATGCAATATATACATTACTCCTCAGTATACAATCACTTCAGATCCAAAATCCAAGAATTACTAAAACAGGTATATAGTTTTGATATATCACAAATTGGGACATATCATACTAAAAGGGTAATCAATCTCCACTCATTTATGATTGTTTTGAAGCTGGAGAAACCTTTACAGATTATTATGACATGTTTTTATCATTTTATAGCTCACCGTGAAGGCCTCATATCAGAATTATGGGCTTTATATCACTTAAAATCTTAATTTACATTATAGTTTATAAAATGTTACCAGTGAGTCCATGATTTTTTTTAAAAAACTGTCCAGAAAAATAAATCCAGTTGGGAACCATGGTCCAAGCTTCCATGTGTGAGCAGAAGGTATCACACAAGTATAGGGGTCAGAAGGTATCTGTATATGATATCCCCGAGCCTGTGCAATGCCAGATTACCTCTTTAACTAGATTTTATGGAAAATGGTTCCTTCTACAAGGCCATCATAAAGAAAGCACATACCTTGCATTTCTGAACCTTGGCTTGCTGGAGAACGTCATGGTAATGCCATGCGTTTTCTGGTGAAACTGCGTGAAGTTTAGCACTTGGCGCCAGAAGAGTTTGCAATGTATTGTCAGGATTACCCTGCTCAAGGGCTTCATTAATGATCCCAATGGCAATAATCCCTAAAATGGAATGATAATGATATTAAAAATCTCTGTATGTGATCCGGTAGGTGAGCAACAGTTTAGGGATATGACATATATTTCTTACGTTCATTTTCTTCATGAATTTCACTGTTGACTACATCAATGTAGTTCTGAATTTCATTCCAGCCTATATAGCTGTGTCCTTGTGTAGCAGCCTGCTTCTTACTGGATACCAGTGTACTGACATAACTAAAAAAACAGGAACGTTTTAGTATAGAGGCAATGTACAGACTCAGAAGATCAGACTGCTCTGCATTTTGACTTAAGGGGGCTTTACACGCTACGACATCGCTAATGCGAACTCGTTGGGGTCACGGAATTTGTGACGCACATCCGGCCGCATTAGCGATGCCGTTGCGTGTGACACAGATGAGCGATTTTGCATCGTTGCAAAAACGTGCAAAATCACTCATCGGTGACATTGGGGTCCATTCTCAAAAATCGCTACTGCAGCAGTAACGAGGTTGTTCCTCGTTCCTGCGGCAGCACACATCGCTCCGTGTGATGCCGCAGGAACGAGTAAGCTCTCCTTACCTGCCTCCTGGCCGCTATGCGGAAGGAAGGAGGTGGGCGGGATGTTACGTCCCGCTCATCTCCGCCCCTCCGCTGCTATTGGGCGGCCACTCAGTGACGTCACTGTGACGCCGCACGGACCATCCCCTTAGAAAGGAGGCGGTTCGCCGGTCACAGCGACGTCGCCGGGCAGGTAAGTATGTGTGACGGATCTGGGCGATGTTGTGCGGCATGGGCAGCGATTTTCCCGTGTCGCGCAACAGATGGGGGCAGGTACCCACACTAGCGATATCGGGACCGATATCGCAGTGTGTAAAGCCCGCTTAAGCCCTGTAGAAGTGAAGGCAATCTACTAGTCATCAGTGCAGTAAATGTCCCATTGCACATTGAAGAAAAGTCAGACATATTGGATATTTGGCTGACCCCACAGAAAACCTACAGAAAATTGCATATTTCTCTAAGTGTCTCCCTGAGAGTAGAAGGACTAGGCGTGTTGAATTTTAATGCCCACTCATTTTACTGCCAAGGTCAAAGAGTTGCCACCACTCTCTGATTTCTCTTTCCCCATTTTCCCACAAACGCTTGCTCAGATTCACCAATCATAGGCGTGGGTGCAGAAGTTCCAGAAAATCAAAGTTTTGTGAGTAGCTTGCATCCAAAATGCTGCGTTGTACAGTTCAAGCACAATGGATGGGATTTATAGAAATCTCATGCCTACTGTTCTTCTTTTCTCCGCAGCATAAACTCACCTGTGGCGCAGCTTTTCGAGCTGCAGCATGTCAGTTTATGCTTGTGGAAACGCAAGTGTTCTGTGCAGAGAGCATAGAATTAAAGTCTGCAGCGGCCCAAACTCTGATTGTGGGCATGGACCGCTCCGTTCTTCTGTGGACAATACTCGCGTCTATACAGGACGCAGCATGTCCGGATTGTGTGCACCCACCCTAATGAAGGAACCGCAGTTCTGATTTAGATTTCTGTCTTGCCAAGTTTTCTCTGCACAGCCAAGTGGCCTAGAGAACTTGGATGGTGGTAGGCTCAGTTCTCTACGCAACACATGCGCCAATATATAAGCAAAAGAAGAAGCAGCGCTAAAATCAGTGAATAAACTGAGAACTGGGTTTTTCAACCCCATTCCAACACAGCAGTGTCCATTCAGTACTGACAGTAAGAGACTAAGTAGGGAAACACTCCCATGATGAGGAAAATGGTAGCACCTCTTTGGAGGTCAGTCAACTGAAGATGAGAACAGACACTAAACATTAGAGATAGTTTTTCCTTAATCTGAAGGCATATCTAATGTCTATGGCCATAATAATGGAAAAGGCAATCAAAAGGATCTTATAATAAGCCCTAGACAAATGCACAGCTGATACCTACCGCTGCATATGGTCTTCTTCCAGATTATTGAGACCCATAGACGGACTGACAAGGTGATTCTGGATAGAGGGGACATCATTTGTCTCCAAAGCTTCATTCAACAGTGCAACAGCAGACAACATCTCTACAGCAATGAACAGCTCCTCTTGTTGCAAGTGGTTCTGTATGGGCAAAGTTTATAAACATTAGAAATAATATACTGCTAACTCAATTTAGGCAAGATTTTAGAAAAGCAATAATATGAGCACAAGTTCAACTTTCTAATAAAAAGGACATAAGTTTATATTAAGAATTAGGTGTCTTTTACATTGAAACGGTATAGACATTGCCAGCAATACTAATTGGATGCAAGTTCTGCTGCTGTCTTCACTACCTCTCAAGTATCAGCACAGCTTCATTCCTGGAGGGATTTCCTCTTCTAAAGCTGAGCTGAAACAAACCGATGCCTTCTTACTTCCTGCTTCTGCTGGAGAGAATCACACAGCCTGTGTGATTCTTCCCTACTACTGCCCCATAGACTAATGTGTTATCTGATATTTGGACGTTTTACCCCACTCCACTGACTGATCTGCCCCATATATCCTCCTCCTTGTTCATGTTGCTTTTCTTATTACACAGCGCCAGCAGGAAAGCTCTGTCAGATTTATCTCAGATCTTCCAGGACTCACGGACTGGCACAGAAATTACACACATAGCAGATAGGAAATTTATATTGAAAACTATTTCGAAAGTTACCAACTTTATATTTTTAAACCTACAATAAATGAGACCAATTATGTTTATTGTCTTTAACTACAACCCCAAAATAAAAAAAGCTGGGACATTGTGTAAAATTGACGGCAATAATTTTGAAAAATATTTTATGCACAAGAGAAAATAGGACACAGATCAGAAGGTGAACGTTCATTATTTTCAAATGAAATGAAAATATATCTAACTCATTTAGAAATTGATAACAGCAACACATCACGAAAAAGGTTGAGACTGGGCAATTAGCATCACCTCTTCTTTTAACAACATCCTGTTAATTTCAAGGAAATGAGGAGACCAATTGCTGGAGTTTTGGGAGAGGAACGTTGTCCCATTCTCTGATGTAGGATTCTAGGTGGTCAACAGTCCTGGATCTTTGCTGGATTTTTCATTTCATAAAGCGACAAATGTTTCTTCTTGGCTAAAGGTTTTGACTGTGGTTTCACAGTTCATGACCCAAGGCCTTCTCTGCAATATAGGTTGTCTGGATGGGAGCATATGTTGTTCGAAAACCTCCTATACAAGGCGCAGCATTAAGGCCCTGTGCGCACTAACAAATAGAATTTTCTTAAGAAAACTCCGCAGGCTCTGAAAGATTTCCGCACCCGCTGACAAAAAAAAACAAAACGCAAAACATATGCACCGAAATCCGCATGCGTTTTGTTGTGTTTTGGTGTGGATTTGGTGCGGTTTCGGTGCAGTTTTTCTGCGGGTTGGTACATGTGTTTTAATGCATTCAATGCAATAAAGCACATTGAAAGAAAAAAATATATAGATATAGAGATAGATAGATAGATAGATGGATAGACAGAGGGATAGATAGAGGGATAGACAGATAGATGGATAGACAGATAGATGGATAGACAGATAGATGGATAGACAGATAGATGGATAATGGATAGATAGAGGGATAGATAGATAGAAGGATAGATAGATAGATAGAGGGATAGATAGAGGAATAGATATAAGGATAGATAGATAATCAATAGATAGAGGACAGATCAATCAATCGATAAGGAGTCCCTGTGAGGACACACTGCAGTTCTCGCGAGCGGTAATGTGTTCACATTACCGACCATGAGAAATTACCTGTAATTACCTCTGCAGTCTCGTTACGAGGCTGCATTGAGTATGTGTCAGTCGTGGCTGAATGCAAGCGTCGTGGGACCTGGATTATGCCAGAGCTGTGTGTTTGGGCGGTTAATAAAGTGGTGAAAGAGGAGGCTTTTTTGTGTTTTATTTAAAATAAAGGATTTTTCGGTGTTTGTGTTTATTCACTTTACTTACGGGTTAATTATGTAAGCTGTCTCATAGACGTGAAGTGACCAGCCAGGGAGGCCTCTGGCTGTGTAGTCGTGGCAGCACTGTATTCAAGGCACTTCTTTAATGTTGAGAGAGTGTATGTCGGTGTCTTCATCGGCCGATGCGCAAAAAGGCTGCAGGCAAAAGTCCAGATGCAATAAAAACGACATTTATTCTCAAAGATAAAACACTCCGGTCAGCGGATTCCGGCAATATTAGTGGAGCTGGGGACAACCTGCCCAAACGCACCCTCTGGTGGGGATATGCCCAAAGTACTCTACTTCCTCCGGGCTCCCACTCTTCAGCCAAGCATACACCGGACCCACACCGGCAGAATAGGCTCTGAGGTTACGTCCACCTCCTGATCTCCGGTGTCCCTTGATGGTCCGCTCACACAATCGCACTTGCCGCTGCAGATGTGCACTCTCCGCTGACCCGGATCCTCTCTCTCTCACACACATTCAGACCTTGCCTAGCAATCCGGCCGACTCCTCCTCCCCGGTGGCAACAGCCGTCCCACCCGGCCACTAGGGGGTGCCCTAACACATCATATAACAATAGTAAAACATTTTTAATAACAACAGTGCCGGGTTATCTATGCTAGACTAGTAGGGGGTAGGCCCACCCACTACATGCCTCCCCTCTTAAAATCCGAGCCTCCCGGCAAGGCTCTTAAACACATAAAAACCTTTCGGTTCAGTCCTCAACAGCGGCACCAGTTCAGCGGCGCTCCCGGTCTTGAGGGGCGCTTGATGGCGCAACAGCGCTCCCGGTCTCTGGATAGCGCCCGGAGGCTCAACAGCGCTCCCGGTCTTAGATGGGTGCCCAGAGGCTTCAGTAGCGCTCCCGGTCTTCGCTGGAGGTGCCCGGAGGCTTCAAGAGCGCTCCCGGTCTTCGCTGGAGGTGCCCGGAGGCTTCAAGAGCGCTCCCGGTCTTTGCTGGGGGCAACAGGCCCGTAAAACTTTACAACAACAGAGGAACTTTCTGCCGGTCTGGAACAACACCGGTCTCGGCAAGTGCTGGAGGCAACAACTTACTCTGGGGGCCAGGCTCTCTTCCATTCTTTCGCTTGAGCCTGGATGTAGGCCCCCAGAGTTTGTTCCGGTTGGCGGCGGATTCGCCTGAAAGACACCGGGGCGTAGGACGGTTCCTCCGGCACAGCTGCTGCAGCTCCTCTTGGCGGTGACGGTGTTCCTGCCCGGGATGGTGGTGGTGCATCCAGCATAATGACCGGCTTATTAGTCACGTTTTGGGTCACCGCTACCACGGCTGGGAACTTCTCCGGATCAGGAGCCGGTTCCCTCACTGCTTCCGGGGCAGCAGCCAGGACGCGCTGGGGCTGAGGAGGCGCGGGCGGGAGCGGTTTGGCATGGCTCCGGCGCCGCTCTTGCTGCTCCTCCCACTCTATCTCCTCCTGCCACTGCTCCGCTTCCCGGGTGGTCGGCATGCGGGAGACGCAGACGGCAAACAGGCCGCGGCTACCGGCATCCGGCAGGAAGGTGACTTTTTCGCCCGGCCAAAGGGTGTGAAGTCGCTTAGGGAGTCCTTCGACGTCGAGATGAACCCGGTTATAAAAATAATCATCCCCGGTCTCTACTTCTCGGATGAAGCCGTATCCCTCTTGCTGATTAAACTTGACTACCACCCCGGTCACAAACTGCTGGGCTAACTTCTCGCCACCGGAACCGAACAGCATTTCCCGGGCAACAGTCTCAGCCAGGAGCCGTTCTTGGACGGGGTCAGGCTTCGGGGGCGGAACACTGGGGCGCGACTCCTCCGGTGAGACGATGACTGGGTCCCAGAAGAAGCCCAGGTGGTCCTTCTCTAGACGCCCGGCTAACTCCTCGGCCGACTCTGGCGCCGGAACAAAGGGTGTGGCGGCGGCGTTAAGCTGCGGGGTGTCCCATGGGAAAACAGCAACCCCCGGACGGCTTGGCATGGGCGGGGTAGCATAGGTCGCCTTCACCTCTGTGATGGTGCTCCCGGTTTGAGCATCCCATGAGGTCTTCCAGGAAACTTTGTCTGGCCTCGTAGAACCTCCCGGTCCAATGGGAAGGTCCGCTATCGCGGCCTCGCTAGCAGGGGCGAACCGAGGTCGGCCTCGACCGAGGCTGATGAGGGCCATCGTCGTCGCCAACTCCGCAGGTTGCCCAAAGTTCTCCATCTCGGTTTCCGACAGAATCGCTATTAATGGCGGTGGTGTCGACGCTGAGACTGGGGAAAGTGGAGGCGGGTCTTCGTTTCCCGCTCTTAAACGGACTCCACCCCCAGCCTCACGCATCATCTTGACTCCTCCGCTGAGGTACTTCTTTTTCCTTTTTTTCTTCCGTGCCCTGGAGCTGGCGCCTCCCCTCTTTGGGCGGAGTACTCCATGCTTTCTCTTCGGCACAGGCCAGCCCCAGGCTCTTCTTTCGGCGCCAACTTTTCGCGCGCTCTCGTTATCTTCACAGACGACGGCCATCTTGCCGCCATCTTGTGCCCGGTCCAACGCCTTGGGCACTTCTTCCTCCCACCATGGGACTGGGAATCTGTTCTCATAGCCCGGAGACGATGCACTCGGCACCACTTGGTCTCCGGCTTCTTGGGTTCCTGGCAGGGGAATCGGATCCTGCCGACTACGCCACTTGAAGTGACCAGCCAGGGAGGCCTCTGGCTGTGTAGTCGTGGCAGCACTGTATTCAAGGCACATCCCTGGCTTCATCACTTCTTTAATGTTGAGAGAGTGTATGTCGGTGTCTTCATCGGCCGATGCGCAAAAAGGCTGCAGGCAAAAGTCCAGATGCAATAAAAACGACATTTATTCTCAAAGATAAAACACTCCGGTCAGCGGATTCCGGCAATATTAGTGGAGCTGGGGACAACCTGCCCAAACGCACCCTCTGGTGGGGATATGCCCAAAGTACTCTACTTCCTCCGGGCTCCCACTCTTCAGCCAAGCATACACCGGACCCACACCGGCAGAATAGGCTCTGAGGTTACGTCCACCTCCTGATCTCCGGTGTCCCTTGATGGTCCGCTCACACAATCGCACTTGCCGCTGCAGATGTGCACTCTCCGCTGACCCGGATCCTCTCTCTCTCACACACATTCAGACCTTGCCTAGCAATCCGGCCGACTCCTCCTCCCCGGTGGCAACAGCCGTCCCACCCGGCCACTAGGGGGTGCCCTAACACATCATATAACAATAGTAAAACATTTTTAATAACAACAGTGCCGGGTTATCTATGCTAGACTAGTAGGGGGTAGGCCCACCCACTACAGACGCTGCCATGATTAAGCTAGGACTTCGTGGCAGCGATGCGCTGCCATTAACTCGTTATTACCGTGATTGCCACCGCATCACTGCAATTAGGAAGAGCCGGTGACACTCCGGGACTGTCGCATAATGGATGCGACAGTCCCGGGGCAGCTGCGGGCTGATATTCTCGGCTGCGGAAGGGGGGGGGGCATCAACCCTGGCCCTCGCCCTCCCCAGTATGAGAATACCGTGCCGCCGCTGTGTGTTTACCTTTTGATTTCTATGTGTATTCTATATGTCTGTGTGTAAGTGTGATGTGTGTGTGTTTACTCTCTGCTCCGCTTCCTCTTCCTGTCATAGTGACATCACTTCCCTGCAAAATGCAGGGCAGTGATGAACATTATATCCCGAAAAACGCCTTATCTCGCAGGGAATAAAGCAGGAAAACGCAATGAAACGCACAGAATTTGCTACCTGCGTTATTCCCTACAGGATTTTACGAACACATTACAGTCAATGGAGTGAAATGTGGCAGCTACCTGTGAAAAAGAAGTGACATGCAATTCTTTTTGCTGCAGGAATCCCGCAGCAAATCCTGTAGCTATCAAAATCCGCCTAGTGCGCACAGCATTTTTTTTTCCCATAGGTTTTGCTGGTGAATCACTGCAGAAAGGTTATGAACATTTTCTGCAGCGAAACATGCAGCAAATCCGCGGGAATTTCGCAGTAAAATCCGCCTAGTGCTCACATAGTGATTTTCACAATGTTTAACAGGGCTGTGGAGTCGGTAAACCAAACCTTCGACTCAAGACTCCTCAATTTCTCTTGCACCGACTCAGACTCCGACTCCTACATACATTGCTTATAGTTAGGTGAAAAATGTATTGTAGTGCATGAACTACATGTGAACATGTGCATGTGAACATCAGACATTTAATTTTTATTATACAACAATCAAGATATTTGGATAGAAGATAAAATATATTTATTGGAATACAACTTTAGAACACAAACTGTAATAAATTGTAAATATGTAATACACTATGTAATATACAAGTTAGAGAATAAGATATTAATAAGTGATAGTAATATACAGTACATCACATATATACATATATATATATATATATATATATATATATATATATATATATATATATATATATATATATATGTAAATAAACATATTGTATTACATATTTACAATTTATTAGTTTTTTGTGTTCCAAAGTTGTATTCCAATAAATATATTTTATGTTCTATCTAAATATCTTGATTATTGTATCATAAAAATAATTAAATGTCTAATGTTCACATTCTACTACAATACATTTTTCACTTAAATATAAGCATTATACTAAATATTATTATTTAGTAAAATATTCAGCACATTCTGCATTGCACTAGTGTCCCAAATTTATTATATATTTTAGGAGTCGGAGTCAGTGCATTTTATACCGACTCCACCAAAATGAGCTCCGACTCAGACTCTGACTCCACAGCCCTGATGTTTAACACTAGAAGTCCCAGAGAGGCGTCATTTAACATTTCTACCTTTGGAACCCAGAGACGGGTTGAATAACCTGAAGGATTTTAGCTAACATCCTATAATCACTGTCTTTTGTTCTGTAATTGAGGCCATTACTGTCGCACCACAGAAGGTTGTTGTTTTCCATTGAGTTTAGCCATTTAGTTTCTAGTTAGTTAGGTCAGTTTGTACTAACGGTCATTTGACCCTCTTTCGGGACTTCAGGGGGGGAAGCTCGAAATTTCTGGGACTTCTAGTGGTAAGCTGACCATGCCATACGCGCTGGTGTAGCCCCATACCATCAGAGATGCAGCTTTTGAACTGTGCGCTTATGGTCAATCTGCTCTAGAACTTGTAGGACACAGTCTATGTGATTTCCATATAGAACTTCAAATTTTGATTCTTTTGACCACAGAACAGTTTCTATTTTTCCACAGTTCATATTAAATGCACTTTTACTCAGAGAAGATGGCAGCTTCTGGATTGTATAGACAAATGGATTGTTGCTTGGATAGAGGCTGATCCTGTATCAATGAATTGCACAGCAAACGGTGTTCACAGAAAATGATTTCTGGAAATATTTGAGCCCATGAAGTTATTTGCATGACTAAATCAGGCCCTTTTATCATTTCCTGACCCCTGAGGACCTGGAGATCAAGAGCTTCTCATATTAACCATTGGTCTTGACACTTGTGATTAAATATTGCCAGGGGGCAATGCTCTAGAATCACTGCGTTGAGAAACACGTGATGGTGTCTCCGCAGTGGATATGTTGATCTCCCTAAGGTCAACAATGCTTGCTTAAGTGTGATTAAATATTGCACAGAAAACTTTGGGATAGTCAAAGTCTATACAAATTTACATTGAGAAACATTTTTCGGAAATTGCTGCCCTATTTTTAGATGAAGTTGTTCACAGATTGGCGAACCTCTGACCATCTTTGCGTCAAAGAGACTCTGCCTCTCCAACATGATATTTGAACAGTCATGTGATTAGATTGAAATTTAATCCTACAGCTAGTTTTTATTACTACCACTTTTCCAGCCTTTTGTTAACCCTGTCCTAGCTTTTTTTTCTTTGCATGAAATTGATTATGTAATCTATTTTTAAAAGGAGTTAATTTTTTCAAATAAAGTGGAAAAATATCCAACGTTCACCTAATCTGTGTTCGGTTTGAATAAAATCTCGCTATTTCCAAGTTTCCAAGTCATCGCACGCTTGTTTTTCTTACATTTTAAATAGTGTCCCAACATTTCTGGAATATGGGTTTTACAAGAAACCAAAAAAGTCAAACTAAATATTAAAAATGAAAATAAATTGGCTACAAATTTTTTATTATTATTAAATAAAAACATAAGGAAATTATTTCTGCTTTCTATAAATATTAAATAAAATGTCACCATTAATTGTCTTGGACTTTTCAGGGGTCACATCCCAGAAGCACATAAAAAAACCATATCGGCATATTAGGAGAAGCTTAATTATAATGTCAGCTTATAGGTAGTCCCTTACCGCTGGATTTTGTTTCTGGAGACTCAAGAGTTCATTCTGATATAACGTTTCCGCAAATGGGTAGACAGTCGGCATATGTGCCGCAGGAAGCTGCAGAGCCGCCAGGGTTTGGGAGGAATCCCCACTACGAATGGCATTGTTTATTTTTTCCACTGCTCCTAATGCTAAATTACAGCACATGAAAAATTAAGATTAGTTTACGGAATGTTTTAAGAGAATATGGAAGAGGCAGTTATACTTACCGAGAGAAAAATAATATATTTGTAGAACTTAGACATTTTCTTATAATTTAAAGTTAACAAACTTAGGTAAAAAGATGGAAGTGAAGTATGTGACCCAACCACCAGTCAGGAAACAAGCAATTACATTTTAGGAAGCAATGGTGGGAAATAAGATATTACCAAGGGATCTTACAAGATTCATAAACATCATTACAATTCCTAGTGAAAAAAAAAAATTTCCACATATTTATGCTGCCCAAAGAGCAAGCTGGTATGTGATTAATAGTGAATCAACCGACCGTTATCTCATATTGGGGTTGTTGGAGCAGGGGAGAATAAGAGGGCAATATGAGCCTTCAAGATACTTATGGCAGCACCTTATCTCCAAGAAGAACAGAAGAATTGGACATGTTTAACGCTAACATACCCAATACTTCATTCTATTTTGGGAAAGAGAGGGGAGTTTGTAGCAACGACTAATTTCAGAAAAAGTGGAGAGTTTCACCAACACTCATTAAATGTGTATGGTGTACCACTGTGTGTGAAGTCAGATCTGCTGTACTATCTACGGACTTTATAGTATACACAATATGGAAAGGATTCACCAGCATCCTACGTGCAGATTTAATGGTGATAAGAACCACATGCACATTAGAGGAAAGTCAGATTAACACAACAATTTCGGTGGGACAGGCCAGCCATCTGATCTTTACGGGTGCCTCAGTCTGTACCCCAGACAGATGATGATGAGCTGGAGAAGGATTCGACAGTTGAAATTTCAATGCCAAATCATTTTGTTTTCAGGGAAGATAAGCCTGTCATGGAGGTATCACGGCCAGCTGACAATCCAGTGGTGGCAAGTGCTAGAAGATCACAGAGATTGGCAGCACATGTTATTATCTGACATTTTGTTTCCAAAGCCAGTAGACTCTAGAACCCTGGGAAACTGCCAGTCCTTCATAGCAGTTGTTATCTTCTGACTTCCTTTAGTAACCTCACCCTGGGGTGGTTTGGGTTCGGTTTATAGTTTGTTCCTTGCTGAGCTCAGGGGAGGTAGTCTTCTGGTGCTTCCGAGACCTCTGTGGTTGCTGCAGCTCAGATATGTGTTTGTCTTTTACCATCTACCAGGTCTCTAATTATTGCAGTCGTGTTTCCCCTGTACTGTTACCTTGAGTCTTGCTTTAGTAGTTAGTGGTTTTGAGGGAGAGCTCATCCCACCTATCCCCCATTTAGCACCCAGTACAAGGGATACCTGGGGTCAGGTATCTGACTCGGTGCATAGGTGAGGAACCTATCTAGGGTGGTGAGGGACCCCAGGGATCAGCTGTAGGTTGTTCTCAGGGGTCAGCACTTCCCAGTTTCCCTAGCTATAAGGCATTCCTTCCCCCTTACTGTGTTGTCCTATACGGCTGGTATTGCCTCTGTTCTCTTGTCTACCAGCAGCTTTTCCTTTGCTCCATTTTAAAAAAGCCCATGGTGGAGATGAATATTTATGTATATGGGGAAGTTAGGAGAGATATTCTGCTGAACGAATGTTTGCTCAGCAGCTGTCTCATGTATGGCTAGCTTTTCTGGGTTCAGGCGTCCGCATTATTATTCAGGCCAGTCATTTTCGCCGATTGGCGATTTAACTGGCTCAATATGTAAATCCGTCTGTCTCGTGAATACAGTGAACTAGCGTAGGAGCCGCCTGCAATTTACATGGAGTAGTCTGGTCCAAAAATTAGACCAGCATAGTGTGTACTAAGAATTTTTCTAGACAGAAAATTGTGTGGAAAATTAGCCATGTGCACGGACTGTAATGGGTCTGTGTGGAGTGGGCCGTAGAACAGACAGCAAATATACATACACGATCCTCATCAGAATGAGCCCTTATAGAGGGGAATATTCAGATGTTGATTATTGAATATAAAACTGTTCATGATTTGGTCATGGACTAGTCACGACACCAATACCCAAGCTCACGTTTTATGATGCACTTACTTCAGAATAGTTGTAAGATCCCTTGGCCCTTTGAATTATGGAGGCCAAACAAATTCTGTTTCTTTCCATTATAAAGAAATCAATAGGATTTAATGCAGGAATTCCTGCCTCTGTCCTTTTTCATATATATATAGGGCTTGCAGAAAATTCATATGATTGCCACCCAAAAAATGACCTGTTTTGAAGTTTGGAACAGATATGGCGTTGCAGAAATTTCTGTAACCAATTTGCTGCAAATGGAGACAGCCTTAAGGTACAAGTGCATCCCAATAAATTAGAATATCAAAAAGTTAATTTATTTCAGTAATTCAATACAAAAAGGGAAACATTATATAGAGTCATTACACACACAGTGATCGATTTCAAGTGTTTATTTCTGTTAAATGTTGATGATTATGGCTTACAGCCAATGAAAACCCAGAAAGTCATTATCTCAGAAAATTGGAATAACTACCAAAAAATGCCTGCAAAGGCTTCCTAATCATTTAAAATGGTTCCTTAGTATGGTTCAGTAGGCTACACAATCATAGGGAACACTCCTGACTTGATAGATGTCCAAAAGGCAGTCACAAAATGTAATTGCTAAAGAAGCTGGCTGTTCACAGACTGCTGTATCCAAGCATATTAATGAGTAGTTGAGTGGAAGGAAAATGTGTGGCAGAAAAAGGTGCACAAGCAACCGGGATAACCGCAGCCTTGATTGAATGGCATTTCTTAACAATCCTAACATTTGAGGGAGATTCACAAGGAGTGGACTACTGCTGCTGGAGTCAGTGCTTCAAGAGCCACCACACACAGATGCATCCAGGACAAGGGCTACAACTGTCGCTGTTGCTCAGTGATCCGAGGTGTTATTTTCAGATCAAAGTAAATTTTGCATTTCATTTGGAAATCAAGGTCCCAGAGTCTGGAGGAAGAGTGGAGAGGCCATAATCCAAGCTGCTTGAGGTCTAGTGTGAAGTTTCCACAATCAGTGATGGTTTGGGGAGCCATGTCATCTGCTGGTGTAGGTCCACTGTGTTTTCTCAAGACCAAAGTCAGCGCAGCCATCTAGCAGGAAACTTTAGAGCACTTCATGCTTCCCTCTGCCAACAAGCTTTTTGGAGATGGAAATTTCATTTTCCAGCAGGACTTGGCACCTGTCCACACTGCCAAAAGTGCCAATACCTGGTTTAATAACCTCAGTATCACTGTGCTTGAATGGCCAAGCAAACTCGCCTGACCTAAACCCCATAGAGAATCTATGGGGTATTATCAAGAGGAAGATGAGAGACAACAGACCCAACAATGCAGAGGAGTTGAAGGCTGTTAATAAAGCAACCTGGGCTTCAATAACACCTCAGCAGTGCCACAGGCTGATTGCCTCCATGCCACGGCGCATTGATGCAGTAATTCATGCAAAAGGATCCCCGACCAAGTATTGGGGCATTTACTGTACAGACTTTTCAGGAGGTGCCAACATTTGAGTGTAAAATAATTTGTTCAGTTGGTCTTATATAATATTCTAATTTTCTGAGATATTGACTTTTGGGTTTTCATTGGCTGTAAGCCACAATCATCAACATTAACAGAAATAGATCACTCTGTTTGTAATGACTATATATGAATATAATATATTTGCTAAAAAATTTACTTTTTGATATTCTAATATTCTTTACTGAGATGCACTTGTATGTTCACAAGGGATGTTAACTCAGCATACAAAATACATTGCAAAGAGTAAAATCTGATATAAGAAAGCAGCATAAATTGGTATTCAGATGTAAAATATGCAGCACGTCATTTTCCGCACGGATTCCCTGCTGATTTATTACACAGCTTGTGGATGACATTTGGTAAAATCCCTTTTACTCAGCTAAAATCCATCTGCCCAATGTGAACATGCCCTTAAAGCCAAGAAATGTAAATTAAGAAACAATACATGTAATATTCAGTAAATTACAACCAGAGTGCTTGCAGGTCCTCTATTACAGAGCCCGACAGATTCAGGGGATAATTAAATATGTACAACTCAGTCGCTCACACTCACAGCCAGATCTGCACCAGGCAGCAGACAGCGATAAGACATCCATAACATAACACAGATTGCGGGTCAGATCACGTTCAGAGCGTGATCCTCCAGGGGACAATCAGTGTGATCCTCCAGGGGAGGCATGCAGACACTGCACAGGAATGGATGAGCGCAGAAGCAAGGTGTTAGTCCTAGAAGCGCATGGTTGGCACAATGCAAATTAGCGGAAACATGAAAGACTTGGAATTTGAAACATTCTTTGAAACAAAATAAACAAAATAAAATAGACAATAAGGTATTATGTCAGTGTCATCACAGGACCATGAAAATACTAACACTTCACAATTCATTTATCCACCTGGTGAAGGGCATACTATGGAAGAATACAACATAAAACAGGATGGCTTCCTCACCGGCTCTAATTATAACACAAAGTTTTATATCATTGTGAACTGTGACAAGAACACACTTTACATGCAACAGCAATATATGCTCCCTTCAATCCGTCCAAGTCTACCCTTACTTAACCAACTGGGTCCCATCTGCGGTCCACAGTGGAGAAGGCGGTAATTCTGGAAGGGGGTGACCCAGTTTACGAGTTATGGAAGCTGGTGGAGCCGCTGGGTCGATGTACCACTGTAAATACATTACATACTAATCCTGAGATGCAGCTCTAAACTGTAAAACTGGCTGTAGTCACTATTCTATAACCTTCAGAGCTGAAATCTGCCTCTATTCCAAAAGTCCATATATTCCTGCCTCCTTCGGTATAACAGATCAGCAGAATCGACAGGACAGAGTTCTACTGTGGCGCCTGTGCAAAAAATGACAGGTTATTTAGTAATTCAGAACAGCCCCTTCTATACTGACCGATGGCGGTCCTGGCACTCAGACCTCCACCAAACACACACTGCTCACTTATCCTTGGATGAAACATGTTTAGGTCCCACTGTAACAATGTGCCAGCTCAACTTTTTCCACATTCACTGTCTCATGGGCTCTTAAACGGCCAGTGCATGCTAAATACTCCTGACTCAATCCAATATGCTACACCCTGGGATATAGTGAAGCCCACTTATTGGGGGATAAATGGGTTCAAAATGAACATTTATCACTGTATGAGTGCCACCGGGAGTGCTACCACTGAGATCACTACCAATCATGTGAAAATGTCCTAAGACCGGTGGTTTCACAAGTTCACTCTCTTGCTCTCCATTCATTGTCTAGAGGATGGAGGGAGATGGTCAATTACATTGTTTTGTATTTCAGTTCCATAAGCATTAACTGTCTATATCCACCTCCTAGATCCTATCCCAATATGTAGTAGGTGTAATAATAATAATATTTGCAAATACCGCCAATTAGAAATGTAGTATAGTTCTTCTAAGGCCTAAGCCACACGGCGAGAAAATCGGTGCGAGTGGAGTGCGATAAAACATCGCATTCCCCTCGGACCAATTCTAGCCTGTGTGTGAGCACACATGAGCGATTATTTTCTCAGCCCTAATCGGACTGAGAAAACAATCGCAGCATGCTGCGATTGTAATCCGAGACTCTTTCTCTCGCACCCATTCAAGTGAATGGGGCGAGAGAAAAATCGCACTGCACTCGCGGTACACCGGTATACTGCTAGTGCAGTGCGAGAATGGCTATAGCCGACTATGCAGGAGAGAGGGAGAGAAATCCCTCCCTCCCCTCCTGAGTGCCGGCCCGCCCCCCGCAGCTGAGGTCTGCTCGCACGAACGGACCTCAGTTGCAAAGACACAGGCATGACACTCGGCTCTGCTGTACTGCCAGCACGAGCCGAGTCTCATGCAAGGGGATCGCAGTAGTGCCCGTGTGGCCCCAGCCTAACTCACTATATCGCTTACTTCAAGTTCAGGGCATTGCAGGACTTAAGGTATCCATGGTTACAACCACTAACAACTAACTGTCACTATATGCGTGGTCGTAACCATTAATGCCCTGCACATGAAGTAAGCAACATAGCAAATTAGAAGAACTAAACTACATTTCTAATTGAAGGTATTTGCTATATTTACTACTATTATTACATCTACTACATATTTGCATAATATCCTGGCGATGGGAATAACCCTTTAAATTAAGGGGCAGGTTGCATGTGTGGCCACCACTCCATTCAGTCAATGCACAAGGGAGCCCTGATCCTCAATAGGGGAGTCCCAATGATAGAACCTTTAGCAATCCTGGGTGATTACTTTTGTTCATGGTTCAATCTCTTTAAGCGTGAAGAAGCACAATCACTTGAGATGGACATACACTTTAGATAATGTTTGGCTGATCACTCTGATTACAGATCTCACCATACATATGAGCATTCACTTGATCATTCAGGGGTCCTCTTTGGGGAGAGAGTTCTGGTAACAACTTTTTGGCCAGAAGAACAAAAGGATAAGGCAATTGAATAACCAACCTCCTGATCTACCTCGAAATCAGTGTGTTCATCCAACTATCATCTAATGAGTATGGTGGACTTTAGACTCCAATAACCGGCAATTAATCACACAAAATCTGTTGAAGGTATACAGATTTAAAAAAAGGTCAAAGATTAATAAAAAAAATGTTCCTTTATTGAAATATCTTCTCTTTTATAAAAAAATATATATATAAATAATTCCACTATATAGTACCCAAGGACAGGATAATAAAGGTCATAAGTTAATTATCCCGCATCAGCATATGGATTCAAAATATTAGCTAATCATAGTGCCTTACAAAACATTACTCTATTTTAATTTACAAAGTGACAAGCCACATAGCTTCAATAAAAGTAATGAATCCACCGCAGAGAAAAACCTATGTATGCATTACCTTTTTAGAGACCTGAAATCCACGTCCTGCAACCCCAACACGTGTTTCGCCGCTTCTTCAGGGGGCGTGTACTTCACGCCCCCTGAAGAAGAAACGGCGAAACACGTGTTGGGGTTGTAGGACGTGGATTTCAGATCTCTAAAAAGGTAATGCATACATAGGTTTTTCTCTGCGGTGGATTTGTGGATTCATTACTTTTATTGAAGCTATGTGGCTTGTCACTTTGTAAATTAAAATAGAGTCATGTTTTGTAAGGCACTATGATTAGCTAATATTTTGAATCCATATGCTGATGCGGGATAATTAACTTATGACCTTTATTATCCTGTCCTTGGGTACTATATAGTGGAATTATTTATATATATATATATATATTTTTTTTTATAAAAGAGAAGATATTTCAATAAAGGAAAAAATGTTTTATTAATCTTTGACTTCTTTGAGCTTTTTTTAAATCTGTATACCTTCAACAGATTTTGTGTGATTAATTCTGAAATAGAAGCTTTACCACTCCGGTGGGGAAGTATGTTATAATAGGCAAGATTTTTGTGAGTTATCCAATAACCGGCAGTAGTTTTTGGTTAATGTCATGTAATGTTCGGCTTTGCACACAGAGATTACCGGCCTTGGCGATTTTCCTGTTTATGGTGATCTGTGTTGCACTTCTGAGTGGTGTGAGCGTTCCCCTGTTGTGCATTTCTTCCCCCTTTTCAGTTGTTTCCTAGTGTAAGAGTTTCCATTCTCCCTTGGGTATGTAGTTTTGTATTTGCGTTTTCCAGCCAGCCCCGAGGGTGGAGAAGAGGGGAAATAAGATAAGGGCTTTGACAGGAGTTAGGGTCACGCTGGGGGCTCGCACCTGGTTACCATCAAACTTCCCTCCGAACTAAGGGACAGCATAGTGACTGTAGTCGGAGGGTCAGCCTAGGGTCACCTGTCCTGTTATTACATACGTCGTGACAGATGGGTCAGTGATCTAGAAGGTCCAATCCTACTATGGTCCATTGTTACACTCAGCAGAATTATGACTGCAGCTCTGGACTATAACTGACTGCACCTCACGATTCTGCACAAGATAAGTAATACAATGTATTTACAAGTACATCTTTCTATGTGTAGGCTGCAAAATGACAATCAGAGGATGAAGCCTACTGCAGTAAGTGTTTCAGGCAGCATAATTTAATGGCATCATCTCATATTTTTTTTTTAAGGAATGAAAAGAGCGGTAATATTGCAAATGGCTGATGCGTGATCTGTAAAGCAATTTCAGCAGTTACTGTCACCAAACAGCTGAAAAAGCTGTACACATTGAAACAAAGAAATGTTAACTACCTGATACACACAGAATACTCCCAATACTGCATAAAGTGGTCATTGGAGCAATTGCAACACTGAGAAGGACAGTAACAGAAACATTTATTGGAAAAATTGGTGTTTTATTAATCAGCACACCTACATTTTCAGCATGCACTAATCAATGGAGATTAAGTCAGGTGCAGGACACACATCAAGGGTTACTCACTAAGCACATGAGCCTCAGCTTCATTATTGGCAACACTAACTTCTTTCTGAATTTCGCTTTTGTCAAGAGAACTGGGGACACCTGCTTTCTAGGATCAGGAGGAGAGAAACCTTCAGGTTAATGTTACACCTTTATTAAGAACAAGTTTTTATCTTTCTACGTGCACATTATAATGACCTAAAAGAAACTTAAAAAGTGTAACCGTCATTTTAATTTTTATTTCATAAATCAATAGTACAAATGAAAATATGCGACTTTGTAATATATTTCATCAGACAAATTTGCTTCTTTCTCCTGACATAGGAGACATCAGTTGTTACTGCTGGAAGAGTCAGGAGAGGGTGAAGCTCAGGATCTAGCTCCCCACCCTCTGCCCCCCTAGCTCCCACCTGAGGCTCTAGCTCCCCTTCTCTCTGCCTCCTCGCTACCCTCCCTCTGCCTCCTCGCTACCCTCCCTCTGCCTCCTCGCTACCCTCCCTCTGCCTCCTCGCTACCCTCCCTCTGCCTCCTCGCTACCCTCCCTCTGCCTCCTCGCTACCCTCCCTCTGCCTCCTCGCTACCCTCCCTCTGCCTCCTCGCTACCCTCCCTCTGCCTCCTCGCTACCCTCCCTCTGCCTCCTCGCTACCCTCCCTCTGCCTCCTCGCTACCCTCCCTCTGCCTCCTCGCTACCCTCCCTCTGCCCATACCCCATAGCCCCTTCCCTCTGCCCATACCCCATAGCCCCTTCCCTCTGCCCATACCCCATAGCCCCTTCCCTCTGCCCATACCCCATAGCCCCTTCCCTCTGCCCATACCCCATAGCCCCTTCCCTCTGCCCATACCCCATAGCCCCTTCCCTCTGCCCATACCCCATAGCCTCTTCCCTCTGCCCATACCCCATAGCCTCTTCCCTCTGCCCATACCCCATAGCCCCTTCCCTCTGCCCATACCCCATAGCCCCTTCCCTCTGCCCATACCCCATAGCCCCTTCCCTCTGCCCATACCCCATAGCCTCTTCCCTCTGCCCATACCCCATAGCCCCTTCCCTCTGCCCATACCCCATAGCCCCTTCCCTCTGCCCATACCCCATAGCCCCTTCCCTCTGCCCCTAGCCCCTTCCCTCTGCCCCTAGCCCCCTCCCTCTGCCCCTAGCCCCCTCCCTCTGCCCCTAGCCCCTTCCCTCTGCCCCTAGCCCCTTCCCTCTGCCCCTAGCCCCTTCCCTCTGCCCCTAGCCCCTTCCCTCTGCCCCTAGCCCCTTCCCTCTGCCCCTAGCCCCTTCCCTCTGCCCCTAGCCCCTTCCCTCTGCCTCTAGCCCCTTCCCTCTGCCTCTAGCCCCTTCCCTCTGCCTCTAGCCCCTTCCCTCTGCCTCTAGCCCCTTCCCTCTGCCTCTAGCCCCTTCCCTCTGCCTCTAGCCCCTTCCCTCTGCCTCTAGCCCCTTCCCTCTGCCTCTAGCCCCTTCCCTCTGCCTCTAGCCCCTTCCCTCTGCCTCTAGCCCCTTCCTCCTCATGTCATCCCAGAATCTTATCAGTAACAAGTATCTCAGTAATGGGAAAGTTTTCACTGAATACAGATTTCACCTCAATAGAAAATTTTGATAATGACTGATCAATTCTGGCAGAGAAAGAATAAATTTTTCTAAGATCTATTAGAGTTTCTTATTTTCAGGTGTACTATTTGATTTATGAAATAAAAGTTAAAATGACTTATGCTTTAAAAGGAACCATCATTTACCACAAATCTGTTTTTTGTTTTTACTTCAAGTGGTCAAAATGCCTCTGTTCTGAATCTGTGGTGTCTCGGAGTTTGGGCTTCTTACTCCCTAGGTATGAATTTTGTCTTATTAGCCAAATGGCCATGATCCTCCCGTCTTCTCTATGAACATCTTCTTGAGGACCACTCCCCCTTGGCTACTAAAATTAGATTTATAAACCGGGAAGGGAGGGCCATATTTCAAGAATGAAGTGGCACAGATGCTGACGAAAATCAATGTCAGATTCAGTAGAGCAGTGGCAGTTTCACCAGGTAAGGATTCTATGGGAAGTGACGGTCCTTTTTAAAAATTGATGCAGTTTCTATCACATTTCAAGTGTACAGAGTGAATATAAAGAGAATATTGAGCGGTTTTACAGAATTATGATTTATCTACTTTGTCCAGGCTGTAATAGTATGTGCATCCCCCAATACACATTCATGGCATCTCTCAGCTCTATGTGTACGTACGGCGGCGGGTGCACCACGGGGGATACATTCATAGAGTGAATCAATCAGCTATTATGCTGTAGGAAAATCAGACGTCATAATTCTGCTTTGTTCGCTTAAAGAAGACGACGATATATGACGAGAGGGATCCACAAAATTACCCAAGATTTTAGAGCATTTGCCTATTCTTTAATAAACATCCTACCTAACAAAGCCTTTATAGTGTTTGACACAAACCGATCTTTAAAAAAAAAAAAAAAAAAAAGTATTTTTAAGTCCGTTTTTAATATGCTAATTATCTTTCGACTAGTGGATGGGGCTTTTATTTTTCCCCACTCCGCATGTTAACCCTTTTGCAAAAGTCTTAGTCATCGCCAGCTCTCTGAAAAACTATGGCCTTCTTTCTAACGGGTCATTATTGCCCCCAGTGTACACAGTAACCGAGCCAGATATCAATGGTGAGAAGACTAGTCTTGTTATCTTCAGAGGCAGGTTTGCAATGGCCTTTATAAACAGCCAGTAACATTGGCGATGTCACAACTGACCTGCTCCCCCTCCCATCACAATGACGTTTGCACACGCTCATTAGATGCTTCAATACAAAAGAAAGGGTCTGAGTCTGTTTATTGCTGCTAATATTCATGTGACTCTCCTGAAAGAACAGGAATTCGGAGTCTAGAATAAACCCAACAATTAGATACTGTTTCCCAGTCAGCGTAGGGTTAAATACTATAAACACAAATTGCCTTCAACAACAGAGGGGTATCCTAACTAAAGGCCCTAATTAAAATATAACTTTTATTCTATCCTTCAATACAGGAATAGTTATACTATAATGTTAAAAACACATTATGCAAAGGATGGGAAAGACTCAAACTTTCCGGTATATACTAATCCAGGACGGTAACATGTGGAGGGTCAAAAAAAGAGATCAATGTGGCCGCAGATCAGAATTGTACTAGTATATCCTTCTCCTCTGTAATATCTATCGTTATCCTTCACTGCATATGCTGAATTAAAATTAGTCAGCTCGTAGCCTCCCCAATAAGTTTCACCAAACTGGCATCATCAGGGGAACAGGGCTATATTTCCCTGATGAAGCCAGTTTGGTGAAACAATTGTGTTTATAGAATAGACCCACTCACAAGTATGAAAAACAGATTTCTAATTTTTATTTTTAATACAGATATTATGACAGGTTTAAAAATGAAATCACAGTTAAAAATAACAAACAATACATTTAAAAACAGGATGTAAACTAATATGGATTAACCCCTTCCATTGGTATTCCTCATACCAGAATTCAGGATAAAGCGGGTCACGGCAGAAATACTGTGGTTTGGGAGAAGTGACAGAAAGGGGCACTGTGGGGGGCAGGGGCACTTGTAGTCATATGGCACCTGACTGCTCATTTCTAAGTGTATAATGTAGCAGAGCTCATATTTGGTAAGTATGAAGCCAGTGCATCATCACCGGGTTAGCTGTCATGCAAAGGGCATTAATAAAACATTTCACATTACTATTAGTGATGAGCTAATGAGTCACCGCTGCTCGTTAATAATCGGGTGCGACTTGAGAACTGAGTATAATGGAAGTCAATGGGAAACGCAAGCATTTTTAAACTCTGATGCTCGATGGAGAAACAAGCAGTGGTGACACGCTCGCTCATCACTAATTACCATCCATAACCTAGGAGGATTGAAACAAACATGACATGGTTTTCAGTAACGGGCAAACAGCAGGGAACACGGCAGTATGTTAATGGATTGATGGCCATGATGATTTGGGATGTCGCCATTACCTGCGTTTTCTGGTCTTTAGCGATACACAACTGGGTCAGGTACCAGGGTGAATTTTGTGGCTGAACATCAAAAAGGCTCAGCATAGGAATCATCAGGGCCCCGAATAATCCCGCCTCATCATTCCTGTCAATGGCCTCATTTACTTGGACTAAGGCTACATTGGCTGAAACAAAAGACAGGCTCACAAAATTGCATAGGTTATTCACAAGATTCTCATTACTATTTTATTTTAAAGAGGACGCATTGGCTATCCGGTCATCCCGATATCCTGACAAGTCTATTTTAGTAAATACTTGCATGCTCCATATTATAACAAACCTGTAACATCTTCTCTTAGAAAATGGCAATATGTGGTTCCTCTCTTACCCTGGAAAAAATTAAAGGGAACCGGTCACCAGATTTGGTGACTATAAGCTGTGGCCACCCGTAGTGAGCTCTTATATACGGCATTCCAGAATACTGTATATAAGAGCCCAGGCCGCTCTGTAAAATGTAAGAATCCCTTTTATAATACTCACCTAGGGGCGGTCCGGTCTGATGGGTGTCACTGCTCTCTGGTCCGGCGCCTCCTCTCTGTGGCGATCGCAGTCCTCCGTCTTCTGAGGCCCATGTGCATGACGCGTCCTATGTCATCCACACTAGCCGGCATTGTGGTCCTGCGCAGGCGCACTTTGATCTGCCCTCCTCAGGGCAGACCAAAATATTGTAGTGCGCATGCGCGGGCGGACTTTAACCTTTCCTCGCGCCTGATGATGTAGATGCATCATCCACACTGGACTGGGAAGAAGGAAGATGGAGATCATAGCAGAGAGGAGGCGCCATACCGGAGAGAGGAGGCGCCAGACCGGAGAGAGGAGGCGCCAGACCGGAGAGAGGAGGCGCCAGACCGGAGAGAGGAGGCGCCAGACCGGAGAGAGGAGGCGCCAGACCGGAGAGAGGAGGCGCCAGACCGGAGAGAGGAGGCGCCAGACCGGAGAGCAGCGACACCCATCAGACCGGATCGCCCCCAGGTGAGTATTCTAAAAGTGTTTTTTACGTTCTACACCACGGCCTGGGCTCTTATCTACAGCGTTAAGGAATGCTGTGTAGAAGAGCTCAGTGGTGGTGGCCACAGCTTATAGTCGCCAAATCTGGTGACAGGTTCCTTTTAATAAATTGACAACTGGGTGATGCCATTCACCTTGTCCCCAACACAGTCCCATGCTGAAAATATCAATATAGTATGTCCCTATATAATCTGACAAGGGGAATAGTAATGGCAGTTTTCAATTTATTGTGACATTTCCAGGAGGCACAAGAGGAACATCGCAATGCAAAGTTGTAAGAAAAGCATTTACTAAAACAGATCCAAATTACTGTATCATTAAAAGGAGATATTCCCTTAACATAAAAAAATAAATTTGTCAATACAATACTTTCCTCGATCTATTTGTTCAAAATCTGTTTAGCCATTTCTTAGGGGGATTGTTTGGATTAGAAAACCCTATAGAGGTGATAGTGAGGAGTCCAACTTTTAGAACCCCCATTTATTATCTTGAGCAGACATTTCCTGCTCTGTGTCACATGATGTTTGGCTCTAAAGTCTCCGAGTGTCACGGCGGCATCGGACACTGCTCACACTGCAGTTTCTGAGACTCCACACTATGCTTTCTCTGGTGCTTCTGAGTTACACAGACTGGCTCGGGTGTTGACCAGCTGTGTTCTCATTAGGGATCGGGCTTGCAGGAGTAAATTTCTACTAACCTTCTGGCTACCTCTTGGATCACATGTTGTGTGAGACCCATCACAGTCACTTACCACCTTTTTAAGATGGTGGAGCCTTTCTTCTCATGCCAACTATAGTTTTTGTTAAACTAGTCTGTGTGCTATTGTGTCCAAAATCCAGCTGGTGATTGTATTACTTTGTATGTGGAGTTGTTGTGGAGTTAATCCATTGCAGGTTCCTTGCTTTTATTTTCCTCATAAGCTCTTCTTGTCTTATACCTCTGTGTGCACCATAAGATAGAAATTTGGTTTGTTCCCCTATTTCTGTTAGCTTTATCACTCCTGCCCCAAACCTCCCCATGGGTTGGGGGGAGGGGGTATAAGTTCAGAGTTGGTCAGGAGCATGGCAAGGAAGGCGGCCCAGATATCCTCCCCATCAGAGGTAACTCTGATATTAGTCACAGCTAGGGTCCTCCTACCCTGAGGGCCAGTCTAGGAGCCCCTGTCCCCTGCTCTCCATTTACACTGTTACACTCTGGTTGTCACAGCCTAGCTATGGGGTTTAGTGTGAACTTGTGTAATACTTCATTTCTCCTGCGGGGGTGCTGTCAGTTATCAAACACTTCCTGCTTCGTTTCTCTATAGATTACAAGTGATTGTTCCACCTTGTAATCAGAAAAAAAAAAATAAGAAAACTGCTAAGAAAATTTTTAAACAGGTATATCCTGGAATTTAAGAAAGTAACTTAAGAGCAGAACTTTGTTCCAGTTTCAGTGGTGGCCACTGTTCCTTCAGCGATTAGGTCAAGTACATCATTCGCAAGACCAAAGCAGCCAATCACCGACCTGGGCAGTCACCGTTCATATATGCTTGTCCCAGCAGTCATGTGGTGATTGGCAGCAGCGGTCATATGATTTATATATACACAATCTCAGCAGTGCAGAATCAGAAGGAAGCGCTCTTAGGTCACTTTCTTAAACCATATAAAGGCTTCTATTTATTGGCGATTCTTTTCAGTTTAGGAGGAAACGCTCTGGATCCTGTGGTTCAATGCTTTAGTATTTTGTAGGTTGAACACAACGCGTGTTATTACAAGGGAATAAGAACATAGAAGTTATAAGCAAGACGCAAGAATATTAGGCAGTTCAGCAAGCCGCGGGGAGCGCTCTCACTATAGATGCAGGTTAGATATAAGCCAGTGCAGGGCAGGAATAACTCGTGCAACAACATGGTGCAATCACCCGACTATTCCTTCCGTCATTCAGCTCCCATCCGCGGCCGCACTCACTGAACGTCTCTCTGTGGGATCAGGTACTTACTGTTAACCTTATTAACATGGCCTTGTATCTCCGCCTGAGTGAGCAGCTCCTCGTAGACGTCTCGCTCGTCTTCAGAAATACTATTGTTCTGTAAAGACAGCGCAGCCATTAACAATGCGGATTACACACCAAAATATCACATATCTATGGAGCATAACACTTATGGCTGCAGAAAGACAGCATGAGCAAAACACAATACAGTCAGGATGGTAATGGGAAATTTGTTAGTACTGAGAGAATAATAAAAAACAACACCCAATAGTCTTGTGAGTAAATTAAAAAAAAAAAAGGGAATGGACATTAGACCAGTGGAAATCTGTGCTTTGGTCTGAGGAGTCCAAATTTGAGATCTTTGGATCCAACCACCGTGTCTTTGTGCGACCACAGAAAAGGTGAACAGATGGACTCTACATGCCTGGTTCCCACCGTGAAGCATGGAGGAGGAGGTATGACTGTGTGGGGGTGCTTTGCTGCTGACACTGTTAGGGATTTATTCAAAATTGAAGGCATGCTGAACCAGCATCTTGCAGCTGCGTGCTATTTCATCCGGTTTGCGTTTAGTTGGACCATCATTTATTTTTCAACAGGACAATGACCCCAAACACACCTCCAGGCTGTGTAAGGGCTATTTGACTAAGCAGGAGAGTGATGGGGTGCTACGCCAGATGACCTGGCTTCCACAATCACCAGACCTGAACCCAATCGAGATGGTTTGGGGTGAGCTGGACCGCAGAGTGAAGGCAAAAGGGCCAACAAATGCTAAGCATCTCTGGGAACGCCTTCAAGACTGTTGGAAGACCATTTCCGGTGACTACCTCTTGAATCTCATCAAGAGAATGCCAAGAGTGTGCAAAGTAGTAATCAAAGCAGAAGGTGACTACTTTGAAGCACCTAGAATATAAGACATATTTTCAGTTGTTTCACACTTTTTTGTTAAGTATTTCATTCCACATGTGTTAATTCATAGTTTTGATGCCTTCAATGTGAATCTACAATTTTCAGAGTCATGAAAATAAAGAATAAACTCTTTGACTGAGGAGGTGTGTCCAAACGTTTGGTCAGTGCTGTACTTTGTTTTTCAATTTCTCAGCAATATCAGTGGAAACGGTCAGTAAGATTGCCTCCCCCCAAACTGCCTATGTGAGCACCCAAGCCTTTGAAATGTAAATCCATCAACACCTTTATATCTTCTATTTGTTGCTGCATTTCTGATTAAATAGCATTTACAGTGGAACCTTGGTTATCGAGAACAATCCGTTCTGGGAGTGTGCTTGTTAACCAAGTACACGCTACGATATATCTAACGATATGTCGTCGGGGTCATGTCGTTAGTGACGCATATCCGGCATCATTTGACATATCGTATCGTGTGACAGCTACGAGCGACGGAACGAGCAAAAATACTCACCTTATCGTTGCTTGTTGACACGTCGCTCATTTTAAAAAAAAAAATAGAACATCCTTCTGTGCTCCGGTTGTTCATTGTTCCCAACGCAGCACACATCGCTCCGTGTGACACCCCGGGAACAATGAACTGCAGCTTACCTGCGTCCCGCCGGCAATGCGGAAGGAAAAAGGTGGTCGGGATGTTTACGTCCCGCTCATCTCTGCCCCTCCGCTTCTATTGGCCGGCCGCTGTGTGATGTCGCTGTGACGCCAAACGTTCCTCCCCCTTCAGGAAGTGGATGTTCGCCGCCCACAGCGAGGTCGTTTGGAAGGTAAGTACGTGTGACGGGGTTTACAAATTGCCCGTAACGCACAAACGATGGGGGCGGGTGCGATTGCTCATGCTAACGCACGATAACTCGTAGCGTGTAAAGCAGCCTTTACTCGTTCAGCAAAGCAAGATTTCCCATAGGAAATCATTGCAATGCAGACAATTCGTTCCACAGCTTGTTAAATGTCCCATCCTGGTGCCTTATTGTGCCATTCCACACACGTACAAACACGTACAAATACGCACGCACAAACACAGATTATGCTCACCTTACCTTCCGTTCCCTCGCCGGTCTCCTGGAACTTGCAGTTCGCCCGTACAAGACGTGTATCGGGTAACCAAGGCGACCGATGCCGGACCTTCCGCACTCAGCGCGCTGACGTCAAAGGCAGGAGCCGCTTGCCTCTGATTGGCCAGCGCGCTGCCTTTGAGTAGCGCCTGACAGGGGAAGTTCCTCCCTCGTCGCGATGTTTACCGGATACACATCCTGTGGAGGGAGGAACTTCCCCTGTCAGCCGCTACTCAAAGGCAGCGTGCTGGCCAATCAGAGGCAAGTGGCTCCTGCCTTTGACGTCAGCACGCTGGGACCTGAAGGTCCGGCAGCGGTCGCCTTGGTTACCCGATACATGCAAGTTCCAGGAGGCCGGCGAGGGAATGGAAGGTAAGGTGAGCATAATATGTGTGTGTGCATGTTTGTTTGTGTGTGTTTGTGCGTGCGTGCTTGTGTGTGTGTGCTTGTGTGTGTTTGTGTGTGTTTGTGTGGACTGCAAGAGTGGGTTAGAGCGCGGTGGATATACGGAACCGGAAGTGTGTGCGGTGAGTATTTTGCTCATACAGCAAGGCTTTCTCGTAAACAGAGTTACAAATTTACAGAAAGCCTTGCTCGTTAGGCGAAATACTCGCTAACTAGTTTACTCGTTAAGCGAGGTTCCACTATATTTTAATTCCTAATTATTTTAAGGTCGGCTACCCAGGATGCAGCCATGTAATGTGCATGGGGGGTGCTCTACTTATCAATTAGGGAATGAAAAGGTTGGCATGTTGAGTATTAGCGTGTAACCCTTTAGTGTCTGGGGGAGTTATGCTGCAGTAAAGTGTCTGGCGGTGACTTTAGGTCCATTTTCCTAGGCTGAATTCTGAGGACCTAAGATCAATAATAAGATTATTCTGTCCCTACTCAGTATATATAACGCTGCTGCATCAATGTACTAGCGGCTCATATGAACAATCCAATTAGCTGAAGAATAAGCGCTGTGCCCTATCCTAGGCTGATCGGTAGCATGTTTACAGGTGCCCATTATCGGGAACCACTGTTATGAATGCTTGTTCACAGATTCAGCTCAAGCAAATGGACTTTTACATCTTTTGCCTTTCCGAGAAGACAAGCATGCTCATCTGAACTGAGCATGCATATGTACAGTATGGGAAAGGGGACAGTCAGAAGAGATCATTTTTGGAAAAATAAACAAACATTCAGCTAACAGCAAACTGATGGGACCAATACATCGGATGAAGGGATCATGTAGTGAGCACATCGTGGCCATGAAAGCATTGACGGAAAACAAAAACAGAAATGACTAGTGAAAGCAAGAACTAAGAGGGATTGAAACGCGTTGTTTACCTTTAATTTTGCATTATCCTCTTTTATTTTCTTAGCTTGGTACAGCTCATCATGATACTGCTGGTCAAACCCTTCCTCCACATTTAACAACATGGCATTGGGGTTCCTCATGGTCACCATGGTCTGGCTGGCTGCTCCCTTATCCACAGCTTCATTAATGGCAATCACCGCTGCATGTACTAAAAAAAACACAGAAATAACCTTGTTAAAAAGTATCTATATAGTATATTACTCCTTATTACTCCTTATTGTGGTATGGTCTACTCGGTAAATAGTCGTGCAATACCGCTCCATTCACGATCTATGGTAGTGATGGTCACACATATGCACTTAACTTCTCATAGTAGTGAATGGAGCGGAGGACATACACATACACACCTAACGACCCATAGCAGTGAATGGAACAGAGAAAACACATGTGCATCAACTCTTCCTTCACACAGGGGACTTGATCACCTCCATTCTTGTGACCACTGGAGAGTTCAGCATTTGGACCCCCAGCGATCGTACTCTACTTTCTCAGGAAGTCCCATAACCAACGAATGGAGTAGAGGGTGCAGCCCTGTTCTTGGGGTCCCAGCGATTAATAACCTTCTTAGGAAAATACTAACACAAATTTTCAGCCGCATCTCTCAATATTCGATTGAGAAATGCGGATAAGAATCAAGCAAATGACAAACTAGCGGACATGAGAGGAATCCTGCACACAGTCAGGAATAACGGGCAGGAAATTAACTCAAGCCCTTAAAACTCCTTTAAGCCCTGTGCGCACACTGCGTTTTTGATGCAGAATTGGTGCAGTTTGTGTTCATAAGCTTGATGCAGTCCTTCCCGAGTAAATTCTATGAGAAATCCGAAATGCTGTACGCACGTTGCTTCCTTTTTCCTTACAGGTTTTGCTGCAGTCTTTTACTGCAAAAAAGAAGCAGTATGTGACTTCTTTTCTACGTTTTTTTCCCCTGCATTTTGCCATTGACCATGTTAAAAAAAAAAAAACACAGGGACAAAAAATGCACCAAGATGCGGTAAAACGCATGCGTTTTTTGGGTGCGCTATTTCGGCCAGAAGAAATTAATCTGTATATTACGATTTTTATTGCATTACAAATAAAGTGATCCTGCAGTGTGAAAATGGGCCACTGGGGTTTTTCAGACTTGGATTTTCTGTTATTTCAGAAAGATTTCCAGCAAATTATCAGGAATGAGTGTCCTTATGAACACTTGGTCACCAAATATCAGCCCTTGGAAATGGTTAAGACTGAAAGGATGAAAACCCAGAAATGATCAGTAAGAGAAAAAGAAGTATAAGAGGCAGGATTCTACTGACCTTTAACCCCTCTATACACAGCTGATTCACTATATGGTGAAACGGACCTGGCATTGTGACTCTCCAGGTTAGTACGAATTCGTAGATACCAAACGTAGTTTTTATTGAAGTGGCAAAAAAAATTCTGAAATTTGCAAAAATAGAGAATTGCGCTTTTGTCACCATTTTCTGAGAAATATAGTGTTCTCATTTTGATGATCTGGGGCTCAGTGACTGTTTATTTGTTGCGGCTTGATCTGCCATTTTTAATTCTACCATTTTTGGGTAGAGCCGATGTTTTTATCGCATTTCATTGCAATGTTACGGCAACAAAAAAAAAAAAAAAACGTAATTCTGGCGTTATGTTTTTTCTTGTTATGCTCTTTGTCGATCAGATTATTATTGTATTTTATATTTTGATACACCGAACATTTCTGAATGTGGAGATAAAAAATAAATACTACACATTTTGAAATTGTTTTATTTTCAATGAAGCAAAAAAAGGGGGTGAGTTGAACTTTTATGTTTTCTTTTGCTTTTTTTTTCCTTTCATATTTTTTAAAACTTTTTTTTTTTTTTTTTTTTTACGCTTTGTAGCCTTGAAGCCTGCACTGTCAGATCACTTCTGCTGTTCAGAGAGGTGCTTCAAAAATGCTGATCTGCTCTGAATGCCGGCATTCACAAGAAGCAAGTCATGACAGTGCCAGGGGCCATCAGACCTCCCCCGATGTCATGACAGTCATCTGCGCCCAGTGATCGTATCACGGGGCCTCCGACGTTGGTGGGAACAACACGATCCCCGCCACAGTGCGCTTTCAGAATTTGACAGCGAGATCTACGGGGTTAAAAGGCACGGGTGGCTTTCCAATCCACCCACGCCTGTTAGCTAACATGTGCGGGGAAAAATGCAAGCCTGCATTAAAGGGACTGACATGGCCTTGAACGTACAGGTACATCCATGGTCATGAAGGGGTTAAACACTGCACTACAAAATATAGAGTTGGGATCCAATCATTGTGACTAGGTACATGTGTTGTTTCCTAAAACTATTGGAAGTTAAACCCACTGACAACATTGAAAATATTGCAATTTTTATTTTAATTATTTTTATACAGATTGTTATCAGTCAAAAATGTTTGACCGTACAAAAATCCGAATTAAACAATAAGTCATTTTCTGATGACACAATCCCTTTAAGGAGTTTGAAGAACTAATAACTACAATGGGAAATTAACACCTAGCAAAACAAAAGACATAATATCCGGCGAGAAGATGACCAACTAAATTTTGGAATTCAGGAACAGAAACGAGTCAGATTCTGCAGATTTAGTCACTTATTTTTCTTTGTTAAAACAATTACTCCAATAAAGAAAAAAAAAACTAAAATAAAAGATGCAAGTTATGTAATTACTGCTATCTACAACACAGGAGAAGAACAATTCCTAAATGTGACCCCCATAGTGCCATGTCCTCAGTCACCACTAGAGGGCGCCAGATGGCAATATCCAACAATGCACTGACATTTACACAAAAGGATGAAGCGCTATGAAAAGAAATGGAAGAAACTTACAGGCGGCTTCATCCACGGACAGTTCGGTAGCGAGAATCCCTCCAATTTTGCTGAATGATGGCATCTGGATCCCATACTTTTCCAGCTCTTTCCTCATGTTACTGATTTCTTCCTCTAAATCCCAAATAAAGGTGTTTAGTACAATAAAAATACCAGATTGTAAATATTCTATAATTATGTATTTCCAAAGAGTATCTGAACAAGGTTTCATAACTTTAAAAAGCCTAATGTAGACTGAAAATTACAGACGGCCCAATAGTCATTGCCAATGAGTAATAGTAAGAAGGCTTGGATGACGCTTTAGAAAATGCATGGGAGCTCAGATGGGAGCGGGGTGAGAAAGACGATATGAGCAATTACAGAATATCCCTTTATTTGCATCAAGACCCTAAAAATGTAACTTCCTAGTGGGAAAATGTGATGCCCTGCATTCCAATGTAAGATGGGTAATAAAGCCCCGCAATTATGGTGCACCAATTATAACACTGGTGTCTTCAAAGGCGGTGGGGAGACTTTTTGGCATCCTAAGGCATCAGAGCCCAGGTTTAATGTTCATCTCTGCAACCCCCTAAAACATCTGATGACTGCCTTTTAATTAAATGGAATCTGTCAGCAGATTTTTGTTACTTCCAAAGATTGTCCAACTCCTTCCAAAGACAATACTAAGGACCAGGGGGCACTCAGTGCAAGTGGAAGAAAGGTGATTCCAGCAGCTAAATAGGAAAGAGTTCTTTACAGTTAGAGCAGTCAGACTGTGGAATGCCCTACCACAAGAGGTAGTAATGGCAGAGACTAACAACTATTAAAAAAGGGCTGGATGATTTCCTCACTGCACACAACATTATTGGTTATAATACATTGTTGGTTAGTGACCATAATTGGTGGGGGAAGGTTGAACTAAATGGACCTAGGTCTTTTTTTTCAACCTATGTAACTATGTACTTCATCTGATAGCAACATAATGTGGGTAAGGAGCTTCTGAATCCAACGATGTATCACTTAGATTACTGGCTGAAGCCGTTCTAAAACAATCAAAGAATTTAGATTCAGGAACCCAGTAGAGCTGTCCCACCCATACCAGGCTCTCAATATAGAGATTGTGCATTGACGCTGAGGTGTTAATCACAGCAGGGGGCATGTGACTGCTGTGCATGTGAGTTTCTAGTCCTGCAATGTTAATCACAGGGTAATAAATCCTGAAGAGAAAAGAAGCACAGTTGCTTTTATTTTTTAACCCTTATAGCATTCGGTCCTCATCTTACATAGCAAACCTGCAAACATATTATTTTTAAGATATGTACTCAGGGGTGGGATTCAGCCGGTTCTGTCCGGTTCTGGAGAACCGGTTGTTAAAATAGCAGCCGGTTCCCAGAACCGGCAAGAAATAGCTCTGGAGATCCGGTTCCCTGCTGTATTCATTTGTGTTAGTGTCTCTTTAAGACTCTAGCACAAATGAATCTGCATACCTCCGTGCCGCACTTCCTGGTTCAGTGCAGCCTCGGCTCCCTGACCTGGCGTGCAGTGACGCGATGAAGCTGCAGACACAGGTCACGGCAGTGAGAGGAGGGAGCTCATCCTCCTGCCGTCTGTCAGCGTCACTGTGACTGCAGAGAGCCGCGGAGGACAGGAGACGCAGGAGAGGCCGGTGCTGCTTGGATCAGGTAAGCCGCTCAGTGAGCCGAAGCTGCAGGGAGAGGGGCCGCATAAGATGGGAACTGTTACTATATGTGGCTATATGGGGAGAGGAGGCCATAATAGGATGGGATCTGCAGGGGGAGAAGAGGTCATAATGGGATGGGATCTGCAGGGGGAGAGGAGGCCATAATAGGATGGGATCTGCAGGGGGAGAGGAGGCCATAATAGGATGGGATCTGCAGGGGGAGAGGAGGCCATAATAGGATGGGATCTGCAGGGGGAGAGGAGGCCATAATAGGATGGGATCTGCAGGGGGAGAGGGGCCATAATGGGATGGGATCTGCAGGGGGAAAGGGGCCATAATGGGATGGGACCTGCAGGGGAAAGAGGCCATAATGGGATGGGACCTGCAGGGGGAAAGGGGCCATAATGGGATGGGACCTGCAGGGGAAAGAGGCCATAATGGGATGGGATCTGCAGGGGGAAAGAGGCCATAATGGGATGGGATCTGCAGGGGGAAAGAGGCCATAATGGGATAGGATCTGCAGGGGGAAAGAGGCCATAATGGGATGGGATCTGCAGGGGGAAAGAGGCCATAATGGGATGGGATCTGCATGGGGAAAGAGGCCATAATGGGATGGGATCTGCAGGGGGAAAGAGGCCATAATGGGATGGGATCTGCAGGGGGAAAGAGGCCATAATGGGATGGGATCTGCAGGGGGAAAGAGGCCATAATGGGATAGGATCTGCAGGGGGAAAGAGGCCATAATGGGATGGGATCTGCGGGGGAAAGAGGCCATAATGGGATGGGATCTGCATGGGGAAAGAGGCCATAATGGGATGGGATCTGCAGGGGGAAAGAGGCCATAATGGGATGGGATCTGCAGGGGGAAAGAGGCCATAATGGGATGGGATCTGCAGGGGGGGAGAGACCAAATGGGATGAGATCTGTATGGGGAAGTTCGTCCGTTCCAATTTAGCAATAATTTTTAGTAATAATTTTTAAAAACTGTAGAAAAACCATTTAATACAATATGACTGACAGTGACGGGAACAACTGGTGCTGGACAGGAGAGTGACGGTATAGGAGGGGAATAAGGGGAAAGAGATGATACTTTAAATTACATGTATTTTTGGTTGAGGAAAGTGCGTGAAAATGGGTGTGGCTAACAAAGTGGGTGTGGTTACAGAAGGGGTATGGTTTTGAAATGGGCGGGGTTTACAGAGAACCTGTTAAAAATTTGAATCCCACCCCTGTATGTACTGCATTTGGTTACCTGTAAAGTCCACTTTGCCCAGTAGGTCCTGTATCTGAGGGGCAATGCCAAGCTTAAACAGGTATAAACTGCAATAAAGAACATACAGCAATCAGATGCAAGAGGAAATACAACATGGATTATGTGAGGAGAACATCTGTAGATCCTATGTTTATATACAGGTTTTATCTGATTAGATTTAGACAAAATACATATTAAAAAAAATATACAAAGGGATAGAGTAGCATGTTGAGAAACAAGGTTTCACTCAAATACCTTGTGTGGCCAATAGTGCCTGTGAGTGACGCTATTGCAGTCTGCTCACCCCTTCGTGTGACCCCCAGGCTCCGTGACCTCTGATGTCCGATGATGTCACATCAACTGAAGCGGGCCGCAGTCTTCCTGAGTGGCTCGGCTGTGGGCAACGTTTAACTGTTTATCACAGCCAAGCGTCACAGCCCGGCATCTCCCTGCTCTCTCCTTCACTGCAGAGCGCTGCAAGCAGGAGCGATGCTGGGCTGTGGTGAAACGCCGTCCATAGCCCAGTCACTCGGGATGACTGCGCCCCGCCTCAGTTGACGTGACATTACCGCACATCAGATGTCAGGGAGCCCGGGGGTGACACGAAGGGGGTGAGTGGACCACGATAGCGCCACTCACTGGCACTAGTGGCAACACAAGATATTTGAGAGAAACCTTGTTTCACAACATAATATCAACGTGGCCAGTAATGAAAAGGGGTGAACCACCTCTTTAACCCCTCTTTCAGTAAGCCGTACAGGGTGTGTTAATTTAAATTATACCATTAGCCACTTCAATACAAATTGTATTCCTGTGGAGCTTAAACAATACGTGGTTCCAAAAGAATTTCCAACAGAATCAGAAAAAAATGGAGCTGTCGTATATTGGTAATACTGTAGTTATATAACTGCATGATAATAACCATTGCGTCTTAATGTCTGTGCTAGATTTTTGGATAAAGCTAATGGAATAATAAAAACGGGAAATAAAACGATTGTATGCTAGATGGAAACGACCTGTATTTTTCTTTATTTTTCCTTGCAGAGCTGGCAGATATCCAACAAACGCTTAGGATCTTATAATCCAAATGCAAAGGGAACACCGCCCTATATACATTCAGAGAGTCCGCAGGATTAACTGAATATTTGCAGGTAAAATTAAAATGTCCACTGACAGCCCAATAAAAGGGAATCTCCACTAGCGGCAAAAGTCACTGGACACGTTTGGAAACCTCCAAGGTTTCTTTATAGGGATGATCGAATACCTCAAAATATTCGGCTTAGCGAATATTTGCTGAATAGGTCGCCGCTATTCAACTATTCGCGAAAATTCGATGTGCAATGTAAGTCTATGGGAAACCTGAATAACAACTATTCGGAACTATTCAGGCTTCCCATAGACTTACATTGCGCATGAAATATTCGGCGACCTATTCGTCGGATATCCGCGAAGCCGAATATTTGAGGTATTCGATCATCCCTATTTCTTTTCCAATAGTCTATTACCATATAGGTAGAAGGGCAGACGCTCACTTGAAAAGATGGAGCGCCCCGACCACTATAGTCACATTAAACAGCAGCTCCAGAATCCACAAGGAAAAGGAATAAAAAGTACAAGAGACAGACAATTCTGCTGAACCAAATAATGTCCAGGACGTCAGGATAAGTGAGTTTTTTATTGACAATATTTATTAAACCTTCTACCTATATGGTAATACTTGGATAAGACCATATTGCGCGTCATCTTTTTATTTATATTCCAAATTTTGCCTCCTCAGTCCAGAGCACCTATTGTCGTCATAGGTTTACACCCAAGTTCCTATGGTTTTTTTTCATAGACAAGTCACTTGGCCTGGTTTCCATGTTTAAAGGTATGGCTTTTTGGCCACAATTCTTCCATGAAAGCCACTTCTGGCCAGACGACTTCCCTGGACAGTAGATGGATGTAGGTAACTGGGTCGCACTCGATTCTGCCAGTTCTGAGCTGATGGAAATGCTGGATATCTTCTGATTTCGAAAGGAAGTAAGCATGAGGTGTCTCATCTATTCCTTGGCCAACCACTGTGTCTATGGTCCTCAATTACTTGGAGTCCTTATTGCTGAGCAATACAGGCAGAGACTTATCCATCACGCAATACCATCAGAGGGATGTCCGATTGGCTGTATGTTTGAGGTACTTGGCCTATTGTAGAATAAATTTGGATCCAATGTCATTAGGAACTATCTTCAGCGCAAGGGAAAAAAAAAGGAGACCTGGAAGTGATGATATGGCCCTACAGAGCCCAGATGCTATCATCATCAAGACTGTGTGGGATTAGAAACAAAAGCATTTCCACAAGCCTACATCCACAGAAGATCTGTGGTTAGTTCTCTAAGACTTTTGGAACATTCTCAAAACAAGTTCCTTCAAAGTGTACATAGGAGAACTGATGCGGATATGAAGGCAAACGGCGGTCACACCGAATATCGACTTAATATAGATTTCTCTTTTGTTCGCTTAGCAAATTATTAATTGATAAAAATGAATTATTAACCCTTCTACTTTTTCTTCCACACCTCCTACAATGTTTGCACAGTACTGTAGAGCTCTTCGACCTGGATGAGATCTGTATAATTGCTTTTAAAATCCACGTGAGAAAGTCTGTATAATCCTTTGCGAGTTTCCCAGTGTAATAGTATAATGAGCATTATGCTATAGCTGGACTCATAAAATACTAATTTTAATTTGAGGATTATAGACACTATGACATTAATTTTTAAAGTAAGTGCATTAGCATCATTAGGTCTTAGAGATCTATTAATAATGCATGCCGTTTGTATTGTGAAATCTGATGACTGGCTTTAAAAAGTAACTAGACTTTATTTGTAGTCATTAAGTGGCGGATCAGTCATTGCAAAGTTATCAATCTGTAATGTACTCCATTATCTCATCTTGCTTCCTTTTCTCTCAAACTCTAGGCTGGAAGGGGTCATTCACCTCTTTTGCGCATGGACCTGTAGTTTAAAACCGCTCTCAGCAGTGGTGTACCGCTAATAGAGGCAGACCACGAGGACACTATGGGGCCTATGAGTCAGGGACGGCGGTACCAAATCAGATGAAAGTAATGATGGAACAGGGAGCAGTCAGCTCCTCCTCCACCATTCTCAGTGTGCATCTGAGTCCTGACATCACCCCCCAGCGGGCGCAATGACGTCACTACATTGTGTGTTCTGAAGCTCTGCAGAGCGAGTACAATGTAAAGACCAGAGCATCATTTTAATGAGGAGAGGTTTGGGGATTTTTTTTGTTTAAATCAATAAGTACATTATACTATTGGAGGGCAATCGGGGCATTGCACTATATGGACTATATGGAGGGCTATGTGGGGGCTATTATAATATTTGACGGGCTATGTGAGGGACATTATACTGCTCAAAGGGCTATGTGGAGGGCCGTTACACTGTTTGCAGGGCTATGTGGAAGGCATTAGACTGTTTCCAGAGCTATGTAGAGATGGGGGTCCATTATACTGTTTACAGGACTATGTGGGAGCAATTATATAGTTTCCAGGACTATGTGGGAAGCCATTCCATGGTTTGCTGGGCTATATGGGAGATAAGTAAACTGTGTCCAGGGCTATGTAGGGACGGGGAAAATTATAATGCGGGGGGACCTTTATATTGTTTGGGAATGATTATAAAGTATGCAGGCAATTATACAGTGAGGAGGGCTGTGTGGGGGTTCATCATACTGTTTGGAACATCATGTGGGGGGGTCATACTGTTTGGGGAGTAAGTAGGGCCAATTATACGGTGAATGGGCCATTACACAGTGTGGAGGGTTGTGTGGAGTCCATCACACTGTGTGGAGGGTTGTTTGGGGGGCCATCATTCTGTGTGGGGGGCCGTAATACTGTATGGAGGGCCATTACATTATATGAAGGGCTGTGTGTGGGCCATTATACTGTGTGGAGGGCGGTGATGGAGTCACTGTGAGGGCATCATACTGTGTTGGGAGTCACCATACTTTGCAGGGGGGGGTACTGTAGAGGCATCATACTGTGCATAGAGGGTACTGTGGAGAAAGTCACTTTGGGAGTAGCATACTGTGTTTTGTGGCACTTTTGTTGGCATCATTTTATAGGGGCCATCAAAAGGGGTATCTTAATGAGTGGAAAGACTAAGGCGCTTCAATAGGAGGAATATTACTTTGTAAGGAATACAAAGTTATGAGATATGCTTTTCTGTGAACCCACCAATTTTTTTTTGTATGGGGTGCCCAAAAGCCCCACTGGCCATCAATTTTCCTGTCCAAGTTTCTCTGCGCCCCTCTCCCATGCTCAGACAGGGAAGGAGTTTGTAAGTAGTGACTGCGCATGGGGGAGGGGAGCAGAGAAAGTCGCACATGAAAATGGATATATCGATACATCTGCAGTTCAAAACAGTTACTCTAAGGGGTACTTTGCACCCTACGACATCGCAGCTGTGATGTCGGTGCAGTCAAATCGAAAGTGACGCACATCTGGAGTCGCTGTCTACATCGTAGTGTGTAAATCGTTTTTGATACGATTAACTAGAGCAAAAGCGTCAAAATCATATGATCGGTGTAGCGTCTGTCATTTCCATAATTTCGGAAGGACTGATGTTACGATGTTGTTCCTCGTTCCTGCGGCAGCACACATCGCTGTGTGTGAAGCCGTAGGAGCAAGGAACAACGCCTTACCAGCGTCCCGGCTGCAATGAGGAAGGAAGGAGGTGGGCGGGATGTTTACGTCCCGCTCATCTCCGCCCCTGCTTCTATTGGCCGCCTGCCGTGTGACGTCGCTGTGATGCCGCACGACCCGCCCCCTTAGGAAGGAGGCGGTTCTCCGGCCAGAGCGACGTTGCAGGGCAGGTAAGTGCATGTGAAGCTGCAATAGCGATAATGTTCTCTACGGCAGCTATCACAAGATATTGCAGCTGCGACGGGGGCGGGGACTATCGCGCTCGGCATCGCAAGCCGATGCTTGCGATGTCGTAGTGTGCAAAGTACCCCTAAGTGTGAGAACAGGGCAACCGAAACAGCCCTTACAGCAAGGAGTATGAGAGAAAAGAAGGCAAGATGAGGTAATCGAGTACATCACAAAGATTCATAATTTTGTAATGACTGATAAATTTAAAGGGAACCTGTCAGAATGATTGGATTTCGGTGAACAGGATTTTTTCCTCCCTGTCTGTGATTTCCTGGCTCCTCTGTCTGCCTCTGGCCTTTGAATAACCTCCCTGCTTTCTTAGCCGTGACTAGTCATTCACAGACTGGAGGCATGCAAGGAGTCGGGGAATCACAAACAGGGAGGACGAGACACAATTAGTACAAAATTTCAAATACTGATTTCAGAAGATCCACAAAGCAGATTTATTTACAAAAAGGTATCAAAGTAATCGGTATTAACCCTAGAACGCATACTTGGGGCCTCGCACGCCTGCTCGGTTACTTGTTTTTTATGGAAGATTTCCATGGTTGTGCGTTGTAGGGTTAAAGCACCAGTCATGTCTTTACTTCACAAAATCGTGCCATCAGTTCTCTTTAAAAAAAGCCAGTCACAATTGAAAATCAATCTTCCACTAGAGGGTAGTACAGCCATACAATAGTCATACCTTCTGTTGTCATATTGGGCATTCACATTTCACCTTTCTGTTTGGTGCCCAATGGAGAAAACAGGACAGAGGGGACTTGTTTGGGCGGTTTTTAATCCACATAGTTTGATTTAAAGTGTTACACACAGAAGAGACATTTGACACAGAATAACTCGGCAAAAGGGAATTTCGATTTTAACAGATTACTCCAAAAGGAACAAAGGTTTGTTAGCAGTGCATTGTGATGCAGAATTTGAAACAGATTACCGTACGTCTTGTAAGATGAAACTTTTTTTTGAGAGTCATTATTTCATTTTCAATACCCATGAGCTCTTTACAGCTGAGGAAGCTCTATACCACGCAACAACCCCTAATATAGGAGGGTGACCAGCAGCCACATACAGTAGAGGCGGCATCCTAAATGGGGGTCTCTCCTCCAGAATTATGTATCAACAGACATATAGGCAAGAATTGCCCTACTTCTTAAACTTAATGGTTTGTCATGCACTGTACCAGTTTTTCACAATGCAGAAACCATAGAAAACTACATAAATAGCATTCTGGTATCTTATAATACAGTATGGATATTGCAATAATGCAGCAGGACAGGGATTATTCCCTTCCTATCAACAGGTTACAATTAAAGGGGTTTACCCATCTCACACATTTTTTGCCATATCCACAGGATATGTTATAATAGTATGCTACATGTAGATCCCACCAATAGGACTCATATCTATCTAGAGAACAGACAGAAGTCGGCATTCCCATAAACATTCTCAGATCTTTCCATTCAATTGTGTGGGAATTCTGACCACCGCTGCACTCCTCTGTGCAATATATGGACTTGTTCTTGGGACCTGCATCTATTATACAGTACATTCATGGCATCTCCTATGAATGTGCCATAAATGTATGACATGGTAAAGCCCTTACTAACCTGTAATGTGTCTCATTAATAATATACAACCTGAAATACAGGATGTTTTCTGCTGACAAAATTAGATAGTAAGAAATTCCCTGCAGCAATGCATGCAAGCATCGGGTCCCTCCTTATGCTAAAGGAAAGAATGGCTCCATCAATGCAATTCATATTAATCTAAGGTCATGAAAAGTCTGATATCGCACTTCATTATATCAAACAGAGGTGTACCAATGGTATAGGGCACACACTATCCAAAATCTGTACCCCTAGTAGGAGGTATGCGGGAGCAGGGACGTACTCCACTCTATCCAATATCTGTACCCCTAGTAGAGGTATGCCATAGCTGAGGGCACACGCCACTCTATCCACATTCTGTACCCCTAGTAGAGGTATATTGTAGCTGAGGACACACTCCACTCTATCCAAATTCTGCACCCCTAGTAGATATATGCTGTAGCTGATGACACACACTATTCAAATTCTGTACCCCAGTAGAGGTATGCCATAGCGGAGGGCACACTCCACTCTATCCAAATTGTGTATCCCTAGTAGAGGTATGCCGTAGCCGAAGGCACACTCCACTCTATCCAAATTCTCTACCATTAGTAGAGGATGCCGTACCTGAGGCAACCCTTCCTTCTATGCAAATTCTGTTCAACTAGAAGAAAGGCAATCCATGACGTTGGCATAGTGGAGTCCTGGTGACCCCTTAACTGCTACCATACCCCCACCCCCAATACTTAACCCCTTATTGAAATGACCACAGACACATAATTGGATAAAATGGCCACAGCAGCCTTTTATTTAACATAACTTATAATAACATTTATAAAACAGGGGGTTGTGGTCCTCGAAGCTCAAACAATCTGGTGATCACCCAATACTCCAATCCTACCTTCCCCCTCAACCCCATTACTCCCAGCCGCAACCACAAACTCGGGAGCACCAAACAAATATGAGGGGGAAGGGTTAAACCACCAAGCACGGGAACCGACCCCACCAAGCCGATGTTCCCCCATGATCACCAGACCACTCCCCAACCAGTAATTAACGGGGGGGATTCCACCTCCATTGGGACCCCCCAATCCAATTTTCACCAACTTCGAGGACCCCACCCCCACCACCACAACGAGAGCGCTTTGACCCCCTCAAACGCTCGAGACCCCCCTCTACCGGACAATGCCATGGCCCGCTCAATACCCTCCTGAATCCCCAAAGTCCACAAATCTGTCCCCACTGCATTCAGGTGAACCCCATCTGCCAACCAGTAATCCTGATCCACCGCCTCCAAATCAAAATGATGGACCGCCACCCCCCCATTCCTCACTACAAAACCCGAAATAGCCCGATTGATTTTTATACGGGTCTTATTCAGCCTTTCAACTGACCGAGCCCTACGCCATGTCCGTCTCGGGACAATCTCTGACCAGACCGTCCGAAGTCCTGGTACAGCCACCCACAGCCGAAGTAAATCATGTTTTATATCTCTGATCAACTCCCGGCCCGCCACCATTCCCACATCATTCCCCCCAACGTGTAAGACAAGAATATCCGGCGCCCGGTCCAATCGCATTGCCCTGTGCACCTCAGGCAACACCCGCATCCACCGCATGCCCCGGATACCCAACCACCGGAGTACCGCCACATTTCGTGCAAAGCCCAGCTGACGACCCTCCGATCGGATGTCTGCCCGGATCGCTGCCCAGTGCACAAAGGAGTGGCCCAATATCCAGACCAAACGGGAAAAGTCCCCTGCAAAGGAAGACAACAAAAACATTACAGTACCATACCATAACACAACAATCCAAAACTCCCCACCTCATAGGCCATGCTAAGGGCGCACGTAACTCAAATATCTCCTGGATTCCCACCGACCTATCCTCCGTACTATCTCCGGACTCAACCCGCACACAGCCGCCTCAGTTGCTGCTCCAATCCTAAAGGAATGAGGCGCATAACAACCAGGATCCAGGCCAAGACCTTCCACACACCTCCGGAAAATTGCCCGAAACTGTTAATTCGACAAGAAAGAACCATCCTCATGACAAAGCAACGGCCCATCTACCCGCGGTCGCAACCCCCTAAACTCCCGCAAACACCGCACCGGACACATTGCCGATTCCGCCACCATCCCCAGTAACACCCGCCGTCCTCTGCCGGATTGATCCGTCTTGGACCTCCGGAGCCAAAATTCCACGCTGGTGTCAGATAAAAGAACATCTCGCGCCTGAATCCCCCTGGAACCTTGCCGACTAACCGCCACCAATTCCCCAATCCGGAGCGCCCCGAAAAACGCAAACGAAAACGCCAGCCGAAACAAAATAACCTCAAAAACAGACGAACACACTGCACCCAGGTGGGCCCCCATTCGCTCCAAGAGAGCAAAAGACACTGGCCTCCTTCTATCCCCACAACTCTGCCCCCGGCGAAACCCCCTCAACGCCTGCCGCACCAAAAAGTTTTTCGTCAAATCCGGCCTATTCCGCAACTTAAAACCAAAGGCCAGGCCCGCCACCACCCGACCCACCTTCGCCTGGGACCAACCCCATGCCGACCACCGCCCAATCCACAAGAGTAACACGCCTACCTGATCCTCCACCGACCGAATCAAACCAAAAGACTGCACCCAAGCCTCCCATTGCTGCCACGCCTGCTGATAAGCCGTCCAAGTCGCCTCTGCCAACGATCCTTTGATCAAATGTCCAACTGCCCTCATACCACACTCCAAAGTTCGGGAGGGCACTGCAATCCCACGGCCATCGCCCCCGGCGCCAATTCCCTGAAGCGATCCCACTGGAAACGAGAGAGAGCATCAGCAATAGAGTTCAACACCCCCGGCACATGCGACGCAGATACACAAGCATTAATGGACAAACAGGCCAGCACTAATCTCCGCAAAACTTTTATCACCGGAGGGGAATTGGCCGAGATATTGTTAATTGCTAACACGACCCCCATGTTATCACAGTAAAACCGCACCCGCCTGTTCCGAAATTGCTCCCGCCACAGAGTCATTGCCACCAAAATAGGAAAGATTTCCAACAGCACCAAATTCTTCACCAGCCCCGCCGACCGCCAAACCTCCGGCCATCCCTCTGCACACCACTCTCCTCCAAAATAAGCCCCAAAACCCTGACCCCCCGATGCATCGGTAAACAAGTCCAACTCTGAATTACCCACTAGAGGCTCCATGAAGAGGGACCGCCCGTTATAGTCCGCCAAAAATCGTCCCCACACCTCTAAATCCGCCTTGACGTCGGCTGACAGACGCACAAAATGATGAGGCACTAGCACCCCCGCAGTGGCCATCGCCAGCCGCCGTGAAAAAATCCGCCCCATCGGCATCACCCGACACGCAAAATTGAGTCTGCCCAGCAACGATTGCACCTCCCTCAGGGAAAGCTTTTTGACCCTCAGCGCCCTTGCTACCTGTTCCCTGAGAGCGACCACCTTATCCGCCGGTAACCGAAACTCCCACTTGTCCGAATCAATAACAATGCCAAGAAAAGAAATACATGTCCCCGGACCCTCTGTCTTCCCCGGCGCCAACGGGACTCCAAAACGCTGAGCTACCCACTCGATCGTTGCAAGCAAACTCTGGCAAACCCCCGCATTACCAGGACCAACACAGAAAAAATCGTCTAAATAGTGAATAACAGACTGCAAACCCGAAACATCCTTAACCACCCACTCCAAAAAGGAACTAAATGCCTCAAACAATGAACAAGACAACGAGCATCCCATGGGCAGGCATCTGTCAACAAAATAATTCCCTTCCCAAAAACAGCCGAGCAAGCGTACACTGTCCGGATGAACCGGCAACAACCGAAATGCGGATTCAATGTCCGTCTTAGCCATCAAAGCCCCCCGTCCACACCGCCGCACCCAGGCCGCCGCTTCATCAAACGACGTATACACCACCGAGCATAGCTCAGGATCTATACCATCATTCACCGATCCCCCCCCCCCCGCGGGTAAGATAAGTGGTGAATCAGCCGAAACTTATTCGCCTCCTTCTTCGGCACCACCCCCAACGGTGAAACCACCAGATCCGGAAAAGGCGGGGACCGAAAAGGCCCCGCCATACGCCCCAAAGACACCTCCTTTTCCAACTTCTCCCGTACCACCTCCGGATGCTGGCTTGCCGACTGTAAATTCTTAAAATGCCCCTGCCCCGGACCTGCTCCAGAAGGAATGCAAAAACCGAACTGAAAACCCCTCGCTAGCAACTCTGCCTCCTCCCTCCTAGGAAACCTATTTAGGTAAGGGAGCATCTCTCGAAGCTTCACTGGAGTCTCCCCCTTTTGAATTACCAGGCCCCCCCTTGACCCTGCTACGTCGGAAACACTTTGACGCCCCGTGATTGGTGCCGCTACAGTGTGAGCAGTGGTGTTTAAACTTACACTGCTCCCCAAACTTGCACTGGCCCTCATTGAAGAGCCAGCAAAGCCCTGCTTTCTGCGATCCCGGCTGACCTCCGGCTCTCCCGCCGGCCTGCTGGCCGTACCGCCCCCCAGCCTGGCCGGAAGCCCCGGCCGCCCCTGGAAAGGATTGCCCATACCGAGTCGGTGCCATGACCCGCAACCAGAGCCCAATATCCTTCTGGTCCCATCTTATGGATGGCCGAATGGCTTTCCGCTGACGAAACTGTTCGTCGTACCGCAACCAGGCCTGCCCCCCATACACCCTATAAGCTTCCCCTATAGAATCCAAATAGCAGAAAAGGTGCGAACAGTTGTCCGGCGCCTTTTCCCCTATTACACTGGCTAAAATTGCAAACGCTTGCAGCCAGTTTGTAAACGTCTGAGAGATCAACCGCCACCGCCGCTTCTCATCATCCTCTTTTTTGTTGTCGTCTTTCTTGGGCTTGTCCAAATTAAATTTCTCTAACGGCAACAAAGAGAAGATTTCCACATAATCATCCCTCCAAATTTTTTCCCTAACTTCCTTCTTTAAATGCGAGCCCAGCGGCCCCTCAAAACACACGTAAACCTCCCCCCTCGCCTTTTCATCCAAATGAATCCGATCCTTGTCTTTTTCCGTCTGCACAGAAACAGACACTGGCTCGGACCCCCGCCGTACCTCCGCCGCACTCGCTGCTGCCACCCCCACACCCGGGACCCCGGATCCCACCCATGCCGACGCACAACTTCCGACACTCCCGCTCCCCTCTAGCCGCGCCAACAACTGCCTGACCTCTGACAAGACCTCCACAACCCCTAGTGACCCCGGCGGAGCCGCCTGCCCCTGAGCCATCCCAGCCCCAGCCGGACCCACTGCACTACCTAACACATCATTAGTCAAAGAAGACAAACAAGACACAGAGCTGTACTCACCAAGCTGCGCAGGAGCTGTGATCCCGCCAGCCGTCAATCCCGAATCCTGCCGTCCAGCCGTCCCTGGCGCCGCGTCCCTCTCCTGTCTGAAGTCCTCCACAGGTCCGATCAACGAAGGTAACCTCGGATCGGTCGGTCCAGAGCCCAATCCAGGTGGTCCACGCACCGCCGCTCCTGGATCCCGACCGCCAGGCTGCTGCCGAGACCCAGAGCAGTCCCACCCTGGCCCGCCGACCTCCTGCCAGGGATCCCGCCGTCCGTCCTCCGTGTCCCGTGCCGACCAGCCAGGCCGCCCGACCGGAACATCGCCAGTGCGGCCCGCCGCAGCCTCCAGGTCCACTTGACTCCAGGTAGCAGCAGGCCCCTCCCCCCTATCGGGCCGAGGCCTGCTAACCACCGCTGACCTCAGCCGCGGACGTGAATTCCTCCCGGCCCGGAGGGGGCTCCCAAGGCTGGAGACCCCCCCCCACCGCCGGAGGGTCCCTAATGGGGCTTCCCCGCTGCCGCTGAGGCCCCGCAGGCGCTGCACTGGATCGCCCCGGCTCTAACCGCGGCCTGAGAGCAGGCCGCGCCTGCCCTGTGGCCCGCTCGGAACCGCCGGGAGAGAGGCGCTCCGGAGGCCTGGATCTGCGGCATGGCCGCTCCCTAATAACCGGAGAGACCTCCGCGGCCGGCCCCGGAGCCCCCCCCAACCGCCGACCGCAACGAGCGGGCCGCGCCTGCGGCCTAGCCGGGGCAGACGCACCCGACACCACGCCACCAGCCAGCACCGCCCGCAGCTGCTCCTCCAGCCAGCCGGATGGATGGCGCCGGGCCGCCCCCCGCAGCTCCTCCAACAGACCGTCCATAGTAAGTGGAAAACGGTCACTTTCACTTTTTTTTTTTCTCGGCAGCAGTGTCTGACTGTGACAACTACTTCAGCTGCAGCCGCAGCAATGCCAAGCTTTTCCCCGCTCCTAGCCTAACGGTCCCTAAACCCCCACCCCTCTCCCTCTTCACCCTATTCCCCTAGCCACGTCATGCCGGCCTCCACCTACCCCCTGGGGAGGGGGTGGAGGTTCCAGCCGGGCACTATAGATTAATTGCACACTTTAAAAAGACAAAAGGAAATTATCAATTTTATCACACAATTACTGACAAAAGATCAGAGACAAACTTAAAATAAATAGTCTCCTTATGCTCAAATTTAGCATCACTCAACCTCGGAGAACATTTCAACATCACTTGTATCAAGGAGTTTAATTACGGTAATAAAATAGAGGAAGTCAAGGTGTGAAGAATCAATTAGGTTCATTAGTACAGACAGTCGGAGGCTGGTGCACCATCTTTTTAACAATCACAGCCTGAAGAAAACTCAATTTGTTTGATTTGGACATGTAATCTAGTTTTTAAAATAAAAAAAGTTCATAAAGTATTAAATCACCTCTCTGTGTTGGGAAAGGAGTCTCCAAGGGAGGCTGCATCAACACAAGACCAAGAGGCCATTAAGACAGAAAACCTAACTAAAAAGGATTGTGATCTGGAACAGCATTAAAAACTCAAAATCCAATTTTATATATAAAAAAATAAATAAATTTATATATATATATATATATATATATATATATATATATATATATATATATATATATATATATATATATATATATATATATTATTATTATATATATATATATATATATATATATATATATATATATATATATATATATATATATATATACACATACATATATACACATACACACACACACATATACAATATATATATATTATATATATATATTTTATAATATATAGATATATATTTTATAATATAATATATATTATATATACATACACACACACATACACAATAAATATATATATATATTAAATATATATATATATATATATATATATATTTAATATATATATATTGTGTGTGTGTGTGTATATATAATATATATATTATAAAATATATATCCATATATATATATATATAGATATATATATATATATATATATATATATATATATATATATCTATATATATATATATATATATCTATATATATATATATATATATATCTATATATATATCTATATCGATATCTATATATATATATATATATATCTATATATATATCTATATATATATCTATATCGATATCTATATATATATATATATATATATCTATATATATATCTATACATATATATATATATACATACACATATATATATATATATATATATATATATATATATATATATATATATATATATATATATATATATATATATATATATATATATATATATATATATATATATATATATATATTATATTATTTTGGACATTTGGATTTTGGGGGATATTGACGTAAACCAAAAAGTCCACACCGCAGTGATATTGTAACGTGAAAGGACATTTAAGTAGAAGCATGCAATTTTGGTTTCCTCATCACAAACTATTTATTGAAACAAAAAGGTAGCAACAATGCTGGGTATACCCCATCCTCCCCCCTCCCAAAATGTCAATGTGTCAATAACTTTTCGTGTGACCTTGAGCATCAGTTACAGCTGACAACGACGTCTCCTGCTGCTCACAAGTGGCGTTATTGTCTGCTGAGGCATGGCATCCCACTCTTCTTGAAGGGCAGCCATCGGGTCATTGAGGTTCTTGGGTACAGAGTTACAGCCTCTACATGGCAACCCAGCTGATCCCAAACATTTTCAATGAGATTCATATTTGGAGAAAGTGCAGCCGCTCCATTTGACCTACCCCAGTCTCCAGCAGTCATTCCCTAATGATGTGACCTCGATGAGCTGGAGCATTGTCATCCATAATGTCGAAATTAGGCCTGTGTTGTTCATGCAGAGGAACAATGACTGGATTAATGATGTTATTCCAGTAGTAGGGGCTTGACACTGTACAATTCACAAAGTGTAGGGTCATTTGCATTGACTAGACACACCTGCCTACACTGTTACACCACCACCTCCAAAGGCTCATCTGGTGGCTGATGCATTGAGCTCTCCTTGACGTCTTCAACACCGTTCACAGCCATACTCTCTGCTCAGCATGAAACGACTTATCAGAACATCACTGGTCTCTCGTCCAGCAAGATGCCTGTGCCTGGTAGAGTGGTCAGGTACCCTTGCAGGTCATCTAGCACACAGACCACGCTGGTGTACATTTGAATGGTCTGACGTGACATGTTGGTGCCTCACACCTCCCTTAAATGTGCCTGGAGTTGTGTGGCATTCATCATCCGGTTTTGAAGGGCATTGCTCACAAGGAAGTGGTCATCAGTGTGTGATGCGGTCAAAGGATGTCCACTTCTAAGACTTTCTGTGACTCTTCCAGGCTCTCTGTATCTCTGTTGCAACCTGATAACACTCTCTGACACTCTAAGCTCAGTGGCCACTTCCATCTGAGAACATCCTGCTTGAAGCCTCGCAATTGCGAGGTAGTGTTGATCACATGTGTCGTCTTGGTCTCATGATGTCAAAATGACAACATGATGAGGACTGTTTAAATACCAATTCTAATTGAACCCCAAAACGTATTGGCTGATTCATGAATCAGATACTTGTGAATTTTTGCCATTAAGCTTCTTGTTTGAGTACAGCAAGATGTGCAAAAATTACTGAAACACTAAACAGTTGGACATGAGCATCCAAAAGTTTAGAGAAGGTCACATTAAGGTCACCTGAAAAAAGTCAGAGGGCATTAGAGGATGATCCTGAAATTTCACCCAAAAGCCAAATATCCCTAATGTACAATAATAATAAAATTAATAATATTTATTCATTTATATAGCGCTATTAATTCCACAGCGCTTTATATATATTGGCAATACTGTCCCCATTGGGGCACACAATCTAAATTTCCCTATCAGTAGGTTTTTGGAGTTTAGGAGGAAACCGGAGTACCCGGAGGAAACCCACGCAAACATGGGGAGAACATACAAACTCCTTGCAGATGTTGTCCTTCGTGGGACTAGAGCCAAGGACCCCAGCGCTGCAAGACTGCAGTGCCAACCACTGAGCCACCGTGCCGCCCTCCCTATACAGTATATACTGTATTGTATATACACACACAAACCTGAATTTGTCATTTATTACTATTGGGCAGGTTTACATGTGTCAGATTTTCGGTGCATTTACTGTTAGACGGAAAGTCCCCAGAAACGTTTTTTGGTTTGTTTTTTTTCAGTGAGTTTTTTTCGTGCTGAAAAATACAGCATTTTACAGCAGCAGCAAAATAAATATGATTTTTAAAATTGCATTCACAGTGCAAAAATGCAGAGTGTGAATATACACTTACTCCGAATATCTCTCCCTTTGCAATGCATGGATATATCCGCAGCAGAAGCAGCAACAATACGTACACAATGTACAGTAACTGTAGCCCCTTTAATAACCCTTTGGACTGTTCTAGTACTACATTGAAGTACTTAATAGAATGAGCAATAAATACAGAAATCACTAATTACATTGCAAATAACACTAAAGAACTCAGCGATTAGTGGAAATAAAGGTGAAGTGTTACAATTGTAATGCGAATTAAGAGTGTCAAAACCGGATGAGTCAGCAGTGAAATTCTGAATAATGCCTCTATTTCCTGAGCGCTCTGTAATCACATTGGGATTGTATTACGAGCATTCGGCTGAATTGTTTTCATTGGGTAAAGTTGGCTTGACAATCCGTATACACGGCGAGGTCCTGTGACCACACAAGAGACTCTGCCTGTCCACATGTGTTTTCTATTTCGCTGCCTTTACATCATTCTTCAATTCGAGAAGTGGAATGAGCCTGACTAGGCTCAAAACTGGCTACACGAGGTTTCTGGCACCTTACTGCCTGGTGAATATTCACACACAGTAGATTTCAGAAATCAGTCCTATTATATGAGTGGGGCACTTTTACCGACAGGTATATAATTACATGCATAGAGAAACTTGCAAGCAAATCCAAATGGTGGGAAAATGCAGGTCTTAGTGGTCTTCATCCTCTTCTGATAATTTTATTAATGCCCCAACTTAATGCAAATCTCTAGGTCACTTTAACATTGCATACCGATCTCTGTTCAGTGGTCCCATCAGAGCTTCTGTCCGAACCCACCGACGGGACCACTGAACAGAGATCAGGATGCAATGTGAAAGTGGCCTAGAGATTTGTAGGCAGAGAAAAGGGGGCTTTACACGCAGCGACATCGCTAGCAATGTCGCTGGTGAAAGCAAACGCCTCCGTAGGTTGTGCGTCACGGGCAAAATCGCTGCCTGTGGCGCACAACATCGTTAGGACCCGTCACACATACTTACCTGCCTAGCGACATTGCTGTAGCCGGCGAACCGCCTCCTTTCTAAGGGGGAGGTTCGTGCGGCGTCACAGCGGCGTCACTAAGCGGCCACCCAATAGAAGCGGAGGGGTGGAGATGAGTGGCCGTAACATCCCGCCCACCTCCTTTACTCATTGTCTGCGGCCGTAGGTAAGCTGTAGTTCGTCGTTCCCGAGGTGTCACACGCAGCGATGTGTGCTGCCTCGGGAACGACAAACAACCTGCATTCTCGACAATCAACTATTTTTTGAAAATGAACGACGTGTCAATGATGGACGATTTGGTGAGTATTTTCCATCGTTAACGGCCGCTCGGTGTCACACGCAACAACGTCGCTAACGATGTCAGATGTGCATCACGGAATCCGTGACCCCGGCGATATATCGTTAGATACGTCATTGCGTGTAACGGGGCCTTAAGTCACTGTGTGCTCTGTCATGCACCTTTTTCGGGAGTATGACCATTCTGAAGACAGACACCCAGAAGTAGTATGGAAGCCCTGACTGGACCAATAAACGTAGATCGGAACGCAATGTGAAAGGGGTCTATGCTGAAGTTGTTACCTCCTGTGTTCACACAATGAGGTGTTTGGAATCAATAGGGTAAGTTAAGCGTTTTGTAGCCATTATTGCAAATAAAATATTTACTCCGCATTTATATTCATTTTTTTCTCATCTCCTCAGGCCCCCAAAATGTGTTCTTTTCATGGAAGCTGAACATAATGTGCACATCATGTTCAGCTTTCCTTCCTGTCCTGCATTAATGATCCAGATAGGTAAGAAGAGATAGAACTGTGCAGCTGCAGTAATTAGATAGAACACTTTACACTTTAATAAGTGTTGTAGGTTGGTGGTCCTTGCTAAAAAGTCCGTTTCAAGGTCCAAGTACAGGCAGTGATGGACCGAATGGCAGCAGGCCTCCCTGACCTAAATTTAAGAGCCTCAATTCTCCCTATGGGTCTGTCAAGTTCACAACAGAAAACTTGTGGCCAGTTTGTGCATCACAGACCACATAATGTGGATGTGTTTAAGTGGCTTTCCAGTCAAACATCACAAAACTATGGTATATTTTTAGATTATACTAAATTTTGTCCTGCATACTTGATGGTCACAACTTGGCTTACAACTGATGGTTCTAGTTAACGTAACAAATCATGAACCCATGTGTACATTTTATGACCAAATACACAGGAGAAACATCCATGAACTGTCGGCAGTGCGGGCTTCAAAAAAATGGCTCCCGAAGTTGGTGCGTGCGCAGATTGAGCTATCGGCTCAATCACAAGCAGAGATCTCATCTGCGCATGCGCCACTTCCGCCATTTTCCTTAAGTAAGCTACTGGGAGATTGGCCAGCGGTGGCGCGTGCGCAGAAGAGATCTTGAGCAGAGACCTCCAGTTGCGCACGTGCTGAATCCGGGAGCCTCGTATTTGAAGCCCGCACCGCCGGCGTTAAGCATGGAGGCCCCTACCTCACTGCCAGCAGCGTCACAGAGCCCACAGCACACCGCCCACAGCAGAGCCCACAGCATCTCCCCTGCCTCCTGTGACTCCTCTCCAGCACCCACCTTGCATCCCCCTGGAAGCTACATTCGGCTTATAAAAGATGCACCCCTTATTTTCATCCCCAATTGTTGGAAGGAAAAGTGTGTCTTATACTCCAAAAATACTTTAGCTCCTGGTCTTCCTTTCTTGGGGTTGTCCTCATTAGAACCAATTTGATCATTGCAATTGATGGTTTTCACGACTACACTTTGAGGATACCATCAAGGTTCTATGAACTTTCCAGATTGATTGACCTTTAAGTAATAATGGACTGTTGTTTCTCTTTATTTTTATATTTTTATTGAGTAGTTCTTGCCATATCCTGAAAGTTGTGAAATAGGGTTCAGCAGTGTATGGAACTGTGTACCAACATTGGCTCCACAAAACACACCTGACGGTGGCAAACACTTTTTGAAGGTCAGTGACGCCATAAATGAACTCAAGGCACATCTGTTCATAGAAAACATTTCCATGTGACTACCTGATGAATGAGAGAATCCCAACATGTGTTCACATGCATTTTCTTTACTCCTTGTTTCAAGTGTTCTTTTTGGCTTTCAGTCTGAATCTACAATGTGCACATTCCAATAAAAACAAGAAAATTGTATAACCTTTTCATTATCTAAATGTTGTGTTATTTGCCAAATGACAAAATTCATAATGACAATATTCAATGGTCAAATTGAATATATCAATCATAACATAGAAATTTCATAAAGTAAAAGATTGTGCTAACTTTCACTTGATTTAAGGAAAGTGAATAACATCTTTAAGGTGGATGCCATTAACGGTGCCCTCTACCAAAACATAGGTATAATTTTCTGTAATTTCCTCCCCAGGGACTTAGAGCTTTCTGTAGAAATCCTGATCTATGTCCTCACATACTTCAACAATAGGTCCCTGACTCATCCCGAACACGAGGGACAGCATCCTGCTGGGAGATATCGCTAAAGAACATACACAAAAAGTTATCTCTGTGATCCTGACTTTCTTATTATAGAAACACTATTGTATTGTATTCCTGCATCACACAATCTCAGTCTCTAGGTCAAACACATTTTTTTGATGCTTCAAATTTTAACTCTCTTTCGATATATTAGAGAAAAATTACTCAATTATATTTCAGAAAAGGCTTGGATATAAAAATGTTTTTTTTTTCTCCGTGAAATGCTCCAATCTATTATGGCTAAGACTCGACCAAGAAAGTAAAAAGTCCTGAAAAAAGGCATAAGAAAAACAATAATGGCTCAGGGGTCGGCATTGTTGACTTTAAACACTGGGGTCCATGTTTCAAGTGAAGCCAACATGGAGGATTATATGTTCTTCCCATTTAAAGGAGTTTCCTCCGGGTACTCTGGATTCCTCCCAAATCAAAAACTGATTTACAGAATAAATTCGGCCAAATCCAAAATCGGCTCCCCAAACCATCACTGATTGTGGAACATCACACTAGACCTCAAGCAGCTTGGATTCTGGCCTCTCCACTCTTCCTCCAGACTCTGGGACCGCGATTTCCAAATAAAATGCAAAAGTTACTTTTATCTGAAAAGAACACCTTGGACCACTGAGCAACAGGCCAGATCTTTTTCTCCTTGGACCAGGTAAGACACTTCTGGCGTTGTCTATTGGTCACAAGTGGCTTGACCCAAGGAATGTGACACTTGTAGCCCATGTCCTGGATATGTCTGTGTGTGGTGCGTTTTGAAGCACTGACTCCAGCATCAGTCCACTCCTTGTGAATCTCCCACCAATTTTTTAATGACCTTTACTTAGCAACCCTATCAAGGCAGTTATCCCAGTTGCATGTGCACTTTTTTCTACCACTCAAGCTTCCATTAATATGCTTGGATACAGCACTCTGTGACCAGCCAGCTTCTTTTGCAATGACCTTTTGTGGAGTGTGTCAATGACGGCTTTCTGGACATTGTCAATTCAGCAATCTTCCCCATGCTTGTGCAGCCTAATGAACCAGACTAAAGGATCATTTTAAAGGCTTGGGAAGCCTTTGCAGCTGCTCTGTGTTATTCTACTTTTCTGAGATAATGACTTTTGGGTTTTCATTGGCTGTAAGCCATAATCATCAACATTAACAGAAATAAACACTTGAAATAGTTCACTCTGTGTGTAATGACTAATATATGTGCTTCTCTTTTAGTATTGAATTTCTGAAAGTAATTAACTTTTTGATGATATTCTAATTGATTGCGATGCACTTGTAAGTGGACAGAGAAGTTGGGAGACCTTACTGTCAGATAAACCGTGTTGGCTCAAATTCCCATAGGGGATATAAAGAAATCTGTCACCAGATTTGGCGACTATAAGCTGTGGCTACCCAGTGAGTTCTTATATACAGCATTCCAGATTACTGTATATAGGAGCCCAGGCAGCACTGCATAATGTAAAAAATGACTTTTATAATACTCACCTATGAGGCGGTCCAGTCCGATGAGTGTTAACGCTCTCCGGTCTGGCCCCTCTTTTCTGTGGCAATCTTTGTCCTCCTTCTACCCAGCCCAGTTTGGAAGACAGGCACACTTTGATCTGCCATGCTCAAAGTATTGTAGCCTTTCCTCATGACTGCATATTACAGTACTTTGAACTGCCCTGAGCAGGGCAGATCAGTGTGCCTGCGCAGGACCACAATGCCAGTCTGTGTGGATGACGTAGGACAAGTTATACACACGGGCCTCAGAAGGAGGAGGACCGCAATGGCCATAGAGAGGAGGCGCCCGACTGGAGAGCAGCGACACCCATTGGACAGACCACCCCCTCGGTGAGTATTATAAGGCCCTGCGCGCACTTACCGGATTTTGCCGCGGATTTTCTGCGGATTTGCTGCATGTTTCGCTGCAGAAAATGTTCATAACATCTCTGCAGTGAATCACCAGCAAAACCTATGGGAAAAAAAAATCCTGTGCGCACTAGGCGGATTTTGACAGCTGCATGTTTTGTTGCAGGATTCCCGCAGCAAAAACAATTGCATGTCAATTCTTTTCCGCACATCGCTGCGGGATTTCACTCCATTGACTCCAATGTAATCGTGAAATCCCGCAGGGAATAACGCAGGTAGCAAATTCTGTGCGGTTCACTGCGTTTTCCTGCGTTATTCCCTGCGGTATTTCGCAGTTTACCTCCAGTAATGTACATCGCTTGCCTGCGGTTTTGCAGGGAAGTGATGTCATTACAGGAAGAGGAAACGGAGCAGAGCGTAAACACACATCACAGACACACACAGACATCACAGACATAGAACACAGACACAGACACATAGAACACACACAGAAATCAAACGGAAACATAGAAAACAAAACACGTGGGCTCCGCTGTATATTTACCGTCCAGCCGAGGTAAGCACACAGCGGCGGCCCGGTAGTCTCAGGCTGGGGAGGGCGAGGGGCAGGGTTAATGTCCCCCGCCTCACTCCCCCTCCTGCAGCCGATAATATCAGCCGCAGATGCCCAGGGACTGTCGCATGCATTATGCGGCAGTACCGGAATGTCCCCGGCTCTTCCTGCCGCCGTGTAGCAGTGGCAGTCAGGGTAATACAAGGAGTTAATGGTGGTGGATCACCGCCATTAACTCCAGGCTTGATCATGGCAGCGTCTATGTGACAGCTGACATGATCAACCCGTAAGTAAAGTGAAAAAACACACAGAAAAATCCTTTATTTTAAATAAAACACAAACAAGCCTCGTTCACCCTTTTATTAACCCCTCTCGAAACAAAGCTCCGGCGTAATCCACAGCTCCGGCGTCCTGCGATGCTTGCATCCAGCCGCGACTGACACAGACACAGCGCTGAATGAAAGCAGCAGACTGCAGAGGTAACCGCAGGGCATTTCCCACGGCCAGTAATGTGAACTCACTGCCGACCGTGAGAAATGCAGAGTGTGCTCACAGGGAATCTGTCTATTCTATCTATTCTTCTATCTATCTATCCCTCTATCTATCCCTCTATCTATCCCTCTATCTATCCCTCTATCTATCCCTCTATCTATCCCTCTATCTATCCCTCTATCTATCCCTCTATCTATCCCTCTATCTATCCTTCTATCTATCCTTCTATCTATCCTTCTATCTATCCTTCTATCTATCCTTCTATCTATCCTTCTATCTATCCTTCTATCTATCCCTCTGTCTATCTATTCTATCTATTCTTCTGTCTATTTCTCTATCTCAGAATGAAATGACTTTTTTTTTTCAATGTGCTTTATTGCATTGAATGCAATAAAGCACATACCAACCCGCACGCGGCAATACAGCGAACAATACCGCGGGAAACCCGCAGCAAACCGCATGCGGTTTTCGGGTGCAGTTTGCCGCGGTTTTTTACCGCGGGTGCGGTAATCTTTGAATACCTGCGGAATTTTCTTGAGAAAATTCCATTTTCCAGTGCGCACAGGGACTAAAAGTGATTTTTACGTTATATAGCGCGGCCTGGGCTCTTATATACAGTATTCTGGACTGTTATATTTAAGAGCTCACTGATGGTGGCTGCAGCTTATAGTCGCCAAATCTGAGAGGTTTCCTTTAAATAGAAAAAAAAGGCAAAATTTTTAAAGCTATAAAAATAATAAGTTAAATATAATCAAAGAATCAGAAAACACTATCACCACAGTCAATGTCTAGACCAAAATCCCATTGAGAATCTGTGGCAAGACTTGAAAATTGCTTTTCACAGACGCATCCTTCCAATCCCACCAAGGACAACATCTGCAAGGCGTTTGTATGTTCTCCCCGTTCTCTCCTCCACATTCCAAAAACATAGTGATAGGGAATTTAGATTGTGAGCCCCAATGGGGACAGTGTTTCTGATGTATGTAAAGCGCTGTGGAATTAATGGTACTATATAAAAAACAATAATATTATTATATCTCACTGACCTAGAGCTATTTTGAAAAGAATAATGGGCAAAATTTCCAGCCTTTGGATGTGCAAAGCTGGTATAGACGTACATCTAAAGACTGGCAGCAGTAATTGCAGCAAAAGGTGGTCCTACATAGTATTGACTCAGTGGGCTGAATACAATGAACATCACAATATGAACATTGATTTTTTTTAAATATTTAGAAAACCATGTATCATTTCTTTTACACTTCACAAACACTTGCTACTTTGTATTGGTGTATCACATGAAATCCCAAAAAAAAAATTTAAGCATCACTCCAGCAATTTTTTTATTTTTTTCATGGCTGGAGTGGTGTGTTTAATCTAAGGTCACTGCCCCTGGCCTTATTCTCACCCATTGGTATTTTCACCCTTTATTGGTGTTGCTTCCATCAGTCTCTTGCACTTTGTGACCTGTAAGATTGTTCCAGTGTGTCATGGAGTGAGTCTGAGGTCATTCTTCAATATAAGTCTATGAAAGCCTTGCTCTGGCTCTCACAGACTTGCAGTGAGAGGTTGTGGCGTAACTTCCACCTCTCGGTCACAAGATGGCACCACAGGACCGAAGCGGCGCTGATGAAAAGGTGAAAACGCTGGAGGGCGAGGCAGGGGCAGGCACCTTAGATTGAAAGCACCATTCCAGCAGTGAAAAAAAAATCTTAACACTGGAGTAGTGCTTTAAGTTTGGGGGTGTAACATGAAAAAAAAATATGGAAAGGTTTCTGGAGTATGAATAGAACACCTTTTCAAAGGCACTGTATATACGCATGTACATTATCTAATTTTACATAATATTCTATGTACTGAATATCACTGAAGTACATTCTTATATATCTTCTGTTAACATAAGGCTGGAATTACAGGAACTTGTTATTTATGGGGTTAGTCACATTTGTGGGCTGTTCTAGCCTTCATCTGCATTGTGAATTGATTCTATTAAAACTTGCACTTTTATTTACAAAGTGGATAAAACCAGTGCAAGTTGCAATTTTTCAAGGTTTATGTGGATAAATTGCTCATGTGTATTTTACACGTTTGTCAAAAATACATGTGCGAACTCAGTCTAACAAATCAATATCCTTCACATACAAGATCCGTACTAAAGAGTGGCGCTGCATATATCTATAATAAAACATAATATGTGTGCGCAAAAGCTAACGAATTGACTACATTTTCCAATCTAGCAAGCTGAAAGAAGAAGCACTCCAATAAATAATATAAAGTTGCAAAAGATATTCTCCCTCTGCTTACAGGATATATACATCACTTGAATTATTAAGTGCCACTGAAATACACTGGTCCTTGACATGTAATGGCTGGCAGTGGCCTAGATTTCTATGGTAGGGATTCTAGAATGTAGGAAAATAGTGGTCATTCATGTATAATTGGTGGAGGAAGGGAGAACAAGATGGATCTAGATCTTTTTTCAACACACACACACACACACACACACACACACACGCATACATATATATTGTATCACATATATACACATATACCATATATACACACACACGGTATATATATGTATTGTGACAAGGCAAGCGGTTATATTGGGAATGACAGGTATGTACCACGGAAGTGGTGTGATCCTGGGAGCTCTTTCTGGTACATGTAGTACCACATCTTCATATAGTATTGAATGGGCCAGGATTACGGATGGCTGAGATTGGTGGGACTGGCCATTCACATACCCCTGCCTATGGGTGTGTCTGACACAGGTCTTAATTAGCTTGTTTGGCACATGGAGTGAGTGTGTGGAGCTGTGTATGAGAAGCACTGCATGAGGAACAGCTTCTGAGGGAAGAGAGGCTGTTTACCTCAGAGAGGTCTGAAACCTCTGGAAGAAACCCCACCTGAAGTAGCAGAGGGTTGGCTTCACACGTGAGTGAGTGGATGCTGAGAGAGCTCCACTCAGATCAAGGGTATCTGAACTGAGCGGGAGTACTGTGAGTTGCTTGAAATCTGTCTGTATTTGTGATTTTGTTTGGAGAAGCGGTTTATGTTTTTTTTTTTAATAAACCGTTTGGATTTTTAAGACTGTGTTCCTGTGTTACCTCGGAAACGCAGCCAAGTGAGTGACCCCCATCACCCCAACACGTGAGCAGCCAAACGCTTACAATATATAACATATGTATGTATATATGTATATATGTATATATATATATATGTATATATGTATATATGTATATATGTATATATGTATATATGTATATATGTATATATATATATATATATATATGTATATATATATGTATATATGTATATATATATATATATATATATATATATATATATATATATATATATATATATATATATATATATATATATATATATATATATATATATATATATATATATATATATATATATATATATATATATATATATATATATATATATATATATATATATATATATATATATATATATATATATATATATATATATATATATATATATATATATATATATATATATATATTTTCACACATAGGTGCAATGGAAAATGGAATCCAGCTCCTGCATTCGAGCCGCCTGGGTCTCAGCTCACCCGATAACCAAGTCCTCCTGCACGGATACAGATAGGAGTATATCCAATAATAGCAGAGCTAAGGGCGGACATCCAGCAAAGATGGATAGGACCATGAGGAAGGCGGACAGGGCCGCCGAAACGCGTAGTCCCATCTGCGGTTTCTTTTCTGACTAACATCTTGTTCCTGAGCCTTTTGGGTCGATGTATTTTTAAGGAATTGCCAATTAAGAAGGATTTTTTACTATGGCACCTGTGTCCACCAAAGTCTTTGCTGGATATCTCGATATATCTATCTCAATATATCTATCTATCTATCTATCTATCTATCTATCTCAATATATCTATCTATCTCAATATATCTATCTATCTATCTATCTATCTATCTATCTATCTACAGTGCCTACAAGTAGTATTCAACCCCCTGCAGATTTAGCAGGTTTGATAAGATGCAAATAAGTTAGAGCCTGCAAACTTCAAACAAGAGCAGGATTTATTAACAGATGCATAAATCTTACAAACCAACAAGTTATGTTGCTCAGTTAAATTTTAATAAATTTTCAACATAAAAGTGTGGGTCAATTATTATTGAACCCCTAGGTTTAATATTTTGTGGAATAACCCTTGTTTGCAATTACAGCTAATAATCGTCTTTTATAAGACCTGATCAGGCCGGCACAGCTCTCTGGAGTTATCTTGGCCCACTCCTCCATGCAGATCTTCTCCAAGTTATCTAGGTTCTTTGGGTGTCTCATGTGGACTTTAATCTTGAGCTCATTCCACAAGTTTTCAATTGGGTTAAGGTCAGGAGACTGACTAGGCCACTGCAACACCTTGATTTTTTGAACCAGGCCTTGGTTTTCTTGGCTGTGTGCTTTGGGTCGTTGTCTTGTTGGAAGATGTTGGAAGTTGGAAGATGAAATGACGACCCATCTTAAGATCCTTGATGGAGGAGCGGAGGTTCTTGGCCAAAATCTCCAGGTAGGCTGTGCTATCCATCTTCCCATGGATGCGGACCAGATAGCCAGGCCCCTTGGCTGAGAAACAGCCCCACAGCATGATGCTGCCACCACCATGCTTGACTGTAGGGATGGTATTCTTGGGGTCGTATGCAGTGCCATCCAGTCTCCAAACGTCACGTGTGTGGTTGGCACCAAAGATCTCGATCTTGGTCTCATCAGACCAGAGAACCTTGAACCAGTCTGTCTCAGAGTCCTCCAAGTGATCATGAGCAAACTGTAGACGAGCCTTGACATGACGCTTTGAAAGTAAAGGTACCTTACGGGCTCGTCTGGAACGGAGACCATTGCGGTGGAGTACGTTACTTATGGTATTGACTGAAACCAATGTCCCCACTGCCATGAGATCTTCCCGGAGCTCCTTCCTTGTTGTCCTTGGGTTAGCCTTGACTCTTCAGACAAGCATGGCCTCGGCACGGGTGGAAACTTTCAAAGGCTGTCCAGGCCGTGGAAGGCTAACAGTAGTTCCATAAGCCTTCCACTTCCGGATGATGCTCCCAACAGTGGAGACAGGTAGGCCCAACTCCTTGGATAGGGTTTTATACCCCTTGCCAGCTTTGGGACCCTCCACGATCTTGTCTCTGATGGCCTTGGAATGCTCCTTTGTCTTTCCCATGTTGACCAAGTATGAGTGCTGTTCACAAGTTTGGGGAGGGTCTTAATTAGTCAGAAAAGGCTGGAACAAGAGATAATTAATCCAAACATGTGAAGCTCATTGTTCTTTGTGCCTGAAATACTTCTTAATACTTTAGGGGAACCAAACAGAATTCTGGTGGTTTGAGGGGTTGAATAATAAATGACCCTCTGAATAAACTTTTCACAATTTAAAAAAAAAAAAAAAATAACATTCTTTTTTGCTGCAGTGTATTTCACACTTCCAGGCTGATCTACAGTCCAAATGTCACAATGCCAAGTTAATTCTGAATGTGTAAACCTGCTAAATCTGCAGGGGGTTGAATACTACTTGTAGGCACTATATCTATCTATCTATCTATATATATATATATATATATATAAATATATAAAAACAATACAGACTGCTTATACAGATAGATCTAAGCATTTAGCCTTGTCTTTCTGATAATGATAGACTAGCAGATTATTAGTTGGAATGATATGTCTCAGTTTCCATGGAAAACATAACACTAGAGATGAGTAAATGAGACAAACAAAATTAAATTATAAACAACAAGTGAGATAAATATTTAACACTTCACTAATTTTCTAAGTAAATACATTTCTAAAGGTGCTATTGACATGCATTTTTCCCCAGATATTGGTAACAATCCATCCAATCCACACAGGCAAAGACAACAAAACATAGAGGTCCTAATGTAAGTTATGCGTACCACTGAGAAATCACACAAAGAAAAAGTATTGTACACATGAAAAGAGGTGCAAAAAGCTATGGTAAGTCAGGATATCCTACCATTTAGTGAAAAGTAATATCAGCTGATTCAAATGATGGCATATAAAAAAGGGTCTCATTACAAAGGTACCACACAAGAAACAATTATTGATAGGTTAAACCAGTGAGCTGACTACCAGACTATCACAACTTTATTGTTGCAAAACATTCTGATGGCATTGGTTACAGAAGAATTTCTGAACTCCTGAAAGCTCTAGTGAGCACTGTTGGGGCCATAATCCGGAAGGGGAAAGAACATAATTTCACCATAAACCGGCCACGACCAGGTGCTCCTGCAAAATTTCAGACAGAATAGTGAAAAGAATTATCAGAAGAGCCGTCCAATAGCCAAAGACCACTTGTGGAGAGCTACAGAAAGACCTGTAATCAGCAGGTACTATTGTTTCAAAGAAAACAATAAGTAATGCACTCAACCTCCATTGGCTTTATGTATACTCCATTACTAAAGAAAAAGCATGTTCAAGTGTGTTTAAAATTTGCACAATAATATAAACCTGAGAAATATTGGGAGAATAGAGTCTGGTTAGATGAGACTAAAATTGAACTATATGGATGCAATAATACACACGTTCAGAGGCCAAAAGGCACTGCATGTCACCCCAAAAAATAGCCTACCAACAATGATGTTTAGAGGTGGGAACATCATGATATTGGGCTGTTTTTTAACATACAGCACTGGCTAACTTCATAAAATTGAAGCCATTTTTGAAAAAAATTCTGCTCCCATCTACCAGAATGATGAAGATGAAACGAGGGTGGACATTTCAGCAACACAATGATACCAAAACACACAGCCAAGGAAACTCTCAACTGGTTTCAGAAAAAGAAAATAAAGCTGCTGGAATGGCCGAGCCAAACACCGGACATGAATTCAATAGAAAATTTAAAAAAAAGAAGAACTAAAGCTCAGAGAACACAAAAGGAGCCCACAAAAACCAGGAAGAGTGTTTATGTGGAAGAATGGGCCAAAATCACACCTGAGCAATGCATGCAATTAGTTTCTCCATACAGGAGGCATTTTGAAGTGGTCATCACCAACCAAGACTTTTGTACAAAGTATTAAATACATTTCAGTAAGCGTGTTCAACAGTTTTGCCCTCGGTAATTTCTCATTATTACACATCACTAAAGTTATGGACATCTATGGTTTGATTCAATGGGTTGTTACCAATATCTGGTGAGAAATTCATGTCAATAGTGCCTTAATAAAATATTTTTCTTTAGAAAATAGGTGATATGTTCACTACTTATTTCACTCGCTGTATTCAAAATAAGTAAATATAAAACGGATTAAGTGATTTACGGTACATTTAAAGGGATTAACTGATTTTAACAGAGTAAAATAGCAAATTACTTGGAAAAAACAAACTCCGCAATTTACCTCTTATTAAAAATAGTCTCCGATCAAGAATTTTTAACGCTATTTATACTGCTCATTGCCTAGTTTATGCCATCTTTGCTGTCTATCAGAGGTAGCTGGTCTTCTAAGGCAGCTCCAATAGTCAAGCTCCTTTCTACAGAGTTTGTAAGTGCTGCTCTAAAGCTGGCTACATCGCTGGACCCTGGCCAGCTTCAGTTCTCTATTAACCTCAAATGCTTTATAGGCAAAGCTGCCTCCACTTGCAGCATTGTAGATATTACAGTTCCAGCCAGCACAGCAATCATGCCAGTGGTCTGAAATATCAATAATTAGAAGTGCAATACCCCCTGGAAGCAAGAAGCTGGAAGGCAAAGGAGTGGTGCTGTCCTGAAAATGAAAATACATGTTGAGACATCCCCTTAAATTGTACTAATTAAACCAAATTCTTATTAAACCCCCATACACTTTAGACAGTTGGTGACTGAATGATGTGCTGGCTGCCTGTTCAGTCCGCAGCACTCTCACCCAACCCTCTCATATGTGGGAGCGATCCCTCTGCCGAGTGCCTGTGTGCTCTATGAGAAAGCCACTGCTAGGCATCTCTGGCAGCAACTCATCTCCATAGAACAAAAGGATTGGAGATCCAAAACCGGACATGCTAGATCCTTATCTCACCTGACATCATCTGTTGGGGGACCCCATAAACATTAGACTATCAGCCGAACCCGTCTATATCAGCTGGCTTGGCTGACATTAGTTTTATGTGTATTGGGGCCTATAGTCAGTGTGGCTAAAACCTTTAACTAAACTAATGGCACTATTTTGAGGTAGTTATGACCTCACTCTAGTTTAACCCATGACAATAACAGTAACTAATATGTTCTGACAACGTCACTAATCCCATAATATTGTCTGAAATGGTCACATATCCCATAAGGAGGTATGCCTTGAGGTGGCTACTGGGCAGATATAGAAATGGCCATTTCGACCATTGTATGCTAAATATCTGTTTTTCTTAGATTTCCTTTAGCAGTAATGCATGTCTATAGTCTTACATTCATGGTTTTCATGCTTTAGCATTTCAGACAGCAACTGTCTTTTTTTGTTAAATATACTGCCAGTTACATGTATTTTTAATGGAAAAAAAACTGTAGAAATCCTTCTTTCTTGACAAAACCCATAATCGCCCTCACCATCATCTTCAGAAATGAAACCAGTCGTCTGGAAAATCTTAAATTCTGCCCATCAGAAAAACTAAAGATTACGCAAGGCACATGATACTTGATACGCTACAGAATAAATTCTGAATGTGAGTCTCCAGAGTGAACTCGCTATTAATACTCGGTAAGAGGTAACATCTGTTTATGCGTCTGCTGCCCCAATGACCTAATATTCCCTAAAATTCCATTTCACTCAATTCCTTCGTTCCTTTGGTCGGAGCTAAAAGTCACATAAATCACGCTGCTTTTCCTCCTATGATTGTATCTACAGAAGCTAAGGATTTCTAGATCCTAAATCCTACAAAATCAGGTATTTACTATGGCAATAAAAGATGAAAGGGAACATACGAAGAAGAACGTACAGAAAAGCGGACCTAACAAGAAAAAGTCTGCATGAAAGTCTGTTTCAGGAGTGCCGTCCATCCCATAAGCTATCCCATAATGCCTTCTACACATCAAGTAATACACTAATTGCACTTCTACGTAGCCATTACGCATTGCTCTCATTCTTTTCTGTATTGTGTGTTTGGCTGCAGCGGTACGCAGACAAGGAGTCCACTGTTAGCATGTGCCTAACGAATAATGCTTTCTCGGGGCTTTATGTTTTTTGTTTGTTTTTTTTTAACATTAAAAGCATATTTTTTGAGTGAAAAAATAATTTTTTTTTTTACAAAAAAAAAAAAAAGGAAAAATGAGTTTTATTAAAAGTATGGCACCTTTTGCCTTCTTTAGCTTTTGTGTTGCACAATTAGTAAATGAAAGGGTTATTCCCATCTCCAAGATCCTCTCTCAATATGCAGTAGGTGTAACAATAATAATATTAAACACCTCCGATTAGAAATGTAGCACAATAACTCCTGATTAGCTACCGTATGTCGCTTACCTCATGTTCAGGGCATTGCAGGACCTTGGGTATCCATGGTTATGACCATGAACAACTAACTGTGACTATATGCGTTGTCATAACCATAAAATCTTTACAGAATTTTCTTTTGACAGCAATTAAAAGGGTTTTTTCCATCTCGAAGATCCTATCCGAATATGTAGAAGGTATGATAAGAATAGCAAATACCTCCAATTAGAAATGTAGTATAGTTCTCCTGATAAGAGATGTCACTTACCTCATGTGCAGGGCATTGTAGGACCTTAGGTATTCATGGTTATGACCACGAGTAACTAACTGTGACAAAATGAGTTGTCAGAAATGTTGATACCCAAGGATCTGCAATGCCCTGAACATGATGTAAGTGACATATCATATCAGGAAATGTTTACTAATATTATTACTCTTAGGCTATGTGCGCACGTTGCGTACAAGCCCTGCAGAAATTTCTGCAGCGATCTGAAGAGCACATGTGCGCTTTAGATCGCTGCAGAAATGTCCGTAGTGAGCGCCGATTCCATGCGCTCTGCCTGCAGCTCCTGCCATAGACAGAGCAGGAGCTGCCGGCAAAGCGCAGGAAAGAAGTGACATGTCACTTCTTTTTGCGCAGCGCTTCGGCAGTAGCCGAAGCGCTGCGCTCTTAAACGCCACGTGCGCACGGCCCCTGCACAATCTCCATAGACTGTGCAGGGGCCGCAGGACGCATGCAGTTACGCTGCGCTGCAAAGCGCAGCGTAACTGCATGTTTTTACGCAACGTGCGCACATAGCCTTATTATTATTATTACTACACCTACTACATATTGGGATGGGATCTTAGAGATGGGAATAACCCTTTAACTAAGCATCAGTCAGTGAGTATAGGAGAGTTTATAACTGTTATAATACTATAATAACATAGAATATTTATTCCCTTATATAGCGCTATTCATTCCACAGCGCTTTACATACATTGACATCACTGTCCCCAATGGGGCTCAAAATCTAAATTTGCTATCAGTATGTCTTTGGAGTGTGGGAGGAAACTGGAGAGCCCAGAGGAAACCCACACAAACACAGCGAGAATATACAAACTCCTTGCAGATGGTTTCCTTGGTGGGAATTGAACCCAGGACCCCAGTGCTGCAAGGCTGCAGTGTTAACCACTGAGCCACTGGGCTGCCCTTATCTTCCTTCTTCCGAGCTCCTCTTAGCCAATTTATCACTACATAAACTGTTGTGGTCATACAGCAGTTGAGAAGAGCTCAGAAGATGGAAGATAAGATTTTCAAACTGTCAGTGGTGGATCCTAGAAGACACCTCATTGGTTGGGGAAGGTGTCACTGACAGCAGCAGCTGTGCTCTGTTCACACTAGAAAAAGGATTTTTCTCAAGAAATTTCTTGAGTCTGAAAGACTAGCGCACTAGCGTTCAAAAACACACCAATAACGCCTCGAAAACAACATGCGTTTTTACCGCATTTTTGATGCGTTTTTTCCGCAAGTTGGTCCTTGCTGTTTTTTTACCATTATCTATGGCAAAAAACGCAGCTACCTGCAGAAAAGTGACATGCATATTCTTTTTCTCAAGAAATTTCTGCAGCAAAAACGCAAAAAATTGCAAGAAAAAACACAGTGGGCGCAGAGGGCCTTAAGGTACCGTCACACTTAGCGACGCTCCAGCTATCCCACCAGCGATCTGACCTAGCAAGGATCGCTGGAGCGTCGCTACATGGTTGCTGGTGAGCTGTCAATCAGGCAGATCTCCACAGCGATCAGAGCAGCCACCAGCGACCCGTGTAACGACGCTGTGCTTGGTAACCATAGTACACATCGGGTTACTAAGCAAAGCGTTTGCTTATAGTTACCCGATGTGTACCTTGGCTACGTGTGCAGCGAGCAGGAAGCCGGCTTCTAGAAGCTGCGGACGCTGGTAACCAAGGTAAATATCGGGTAACCAAGCAAAGCGCTTTGCTTGCTTACCCGATGTGTACCTTGGTTACCAGCGTCCGCAGAAGCCGGCTCTTTGCTCCCTGCACATTCAGATCATTGCTCTCTCGCTGTCACACACAGCGATGTGTGCTTCACAGCGGGAGAGCAACGACCAAATAATGGTCCAGGACATTCAGCAATGACCGGCGACCTCACAGCAAGGGCCAGGTTGTTGTTGGATGTCACATACAGCGACATCACTAGCAAGATCGCTGTTGTGTCACAAAAACCGTGACTCAGCAGCGATGTCGCTTAGTGAGACGTGGCCTTTAGGCTATGTTCCCACACTGCGTTTTTTACGTCCGTTTTTGCTGCAGAAATTTCTTGAGAAATTCTTGTAACCTTTCTGCAGACATTCCCCAGCAAAACCTATGGCAAAAAAAATTAGCTGTGCGCACACTGAGTTTTTTTCTTAAGAAAATTCTTTCAGTAGATTTTCTTAAGAAAAAGAAGGAGCATGTCACTTCTTTTCTGCAGCTAACTGCGTTATGTGCCATATATAATTGGCACAATAACGCAGGGAGCAACCAGCGGTAAAAACGCACCGAAAACGCGGCAAAAACGCAGGTGCGTTTTTGGTGCGTTTTTTAACACAGGTGCATTCTTAAGAAATTTCTTAAGAAAAATCATTTTTCTAGTGTGAACATAGCCTTAGAGTTCTTGTTTGTTTTTGTCCTGTGTATTAGAGGTAGCAGTGTTTGTATTGTAACGTGTTAGTTAAATACCTGCCATCATTACAAATTAGAAGAGGAAAAGCCCTCTACAGACAGGAAACAAGACGACACGGCCAGGAAGTATAATCTGAGCCTGAAGGTAGCAGATGCCTGGAAGCCGACACTGCAGCCTGCGGTCACAGGAAACACAAGGCAGATGTTACAGGTTGTCTGTAACTCACTTAAACAACAATAACCGATGTCTGCTAAGTAAGCAGCAAACAGACAACGTCTTAAGTCCAGAGAACATCGGACCTTTCACGGAGGGTAAAGTCACAGAAAATCGTCTGCCTTATATGAAAGCCTATCAACCCGTCTGCTCTAGTTGGAGGTTGATATAAATTAGGAAAGACATCATCCAAGTTTGTCTAGTATTAGATTGGGAAGAAAACTGTTCCAAACAGATGGACTCACGTATAACCCTGAAGGTTAATGCAGCTGTGATTCTCACATCTGCAGCGCTCGCTTCCACAAAGCCAAAATCCGAAATGAGCGGTGTATGCTTCACATCAGTACAATGGGCTCTAGACCAAGTCCACGTACTAATGATAGATGGGGTCGGAAGTCACATCCACCGATTGCCAAATACGAGACCCTTTATAGTTATATTCAATATCCAGGCTAAGCACAGGCCCCCATATAGTGAACATGCCAAGACCAATAGAAGGAGCGGAGCCATTCTCCGCAATTCTTACCCCTAGTGATCTAGAATACATAAACTATATGTATAGTTAAATAATAAGATCTGCTGTACACAGGATATAAAAATGTAAGAAACCCCAAATGTAAGTGACCGGCTCTACTGCAAGATCCTATTGGGATAGATTACAAGTAAGGCTAGGTCCTGTTTTTATGTGTAAAGGTGATTACTTCCATTTTGGTAGTGCCCTCCTATTTGTCCACGGCAGTTTGCTGGTAGTACATAATATAGCTGGTTCCTACCTCGCGGCCACAAGTCTCCGGTAGCAGCCAGGTGTGGACTCGTGTGGAGCTGCAGTTTTTGGTGTGTGGTGGCCGTTGCCATGTACTGCAGAGTGACTCTTCTGTTGAGAGGGGGCTCTTCTGTGGTGCCCGGCGGTGTCCTCGGCACATCCGGTATAGCTGTGTATTCCGGCTCTATTTAGATGGTTAGTATCGGGCTGCCGATGTGGCTTGTATCGGCTGGTCAGTAGTAATGTCAAGCCCTCGCTGGTATGGTGTTGTTGGCCTGTCCATAGTACTGGTCCGTCTGTTTATTCTGACCTCTGAAGTCCTTAAACCTTTATCTTGTTTGTCTCAATACAGGTTTATTTCTGTTATTTTTTTTATTTTATTTTTGCATATTGATGAGCAAGAGCGCTACCATGCTTGGGTGTTCGGTACTTGTTACGACGAACAGTTGGGAAGGTTGGACAGGTTTGACTTGTGTACGAAGTACAATGGAAGTCAACGGGAACGCATGCATTTTTCCATAAACTTTCCTGGAAAAATACTCACCATTGACTTCTATTACATTCGGTACAAGAGTGGAGTCCGTTCAAGTTTCCAACTGCTGGTTATGAGTACCAAGCACCCAAGCATGGTAGTGCCCAGGCTCATCACTCATCACACTGGCGTATGACTCACATGAGTGCAATGTGAGAAAATATCACATTGCACTAGGCCTAATGTTAACCAATCGGACAGCTCAGATCTGCGAGTTTTTCCTCAGCCCTAACTGGATGGAGGAAAAAAAAATTTGCAGAATGCTGCAATTGTCTGTAAAAATTTGCTCACACGCGCCCATACAAGTCTATGGGTGTGAGTGAAACATCGGACTGCAATCGGATGACATCCAAGTGCAGTGCAATATACGGATCAGCTGACAATGGAGGAGATTCAGAGATCACTCTCTTTCTCTTCTTCACACCTGTGATCTGATCGCAAGATCGGATCACAGTCACATTACACTTGCAGCAGAGCAAAGCCTGTGCTGAATGCCATTAATATTTCGCATGCAATACTTTCCCTTCGGATGCCATACACTAGTGTGACACCGACCTTAAAACAAATCCGTCAGCAGGTTTTTGCAACCTCTCTTGAATCCAATGATGTATCACTTAGATTACTGGCTGCAGCTGTTCTCACACAATCAGAATGTATAGATTTAGTCATGTAGCAGAGTCCAGAGAGCTGTCCCTGCCCATATCGGGCTAACGTTTGTACACTGACAGTGAGGTGTTACTCAGAAGGGGAAGCGTGCTGGACTGCTCTGCACATGATATTGTAGTCCAACAATGATAATGGTTCTGCTGCTTAAAGAAACCAAGCAAATAAACAACAGATCGGAGTGCGACAAAACAGGAATCTCTGCGATATAAGCCAGAATTTGGAAGGGGAGTGTGACAAATTTAGATTTATAGCCTTAGATTTCTGGAAATGTTTCAAATAATGACATTAATGCAATGGTATCTCTTCACATTACTTTTACCTTAATGCGTGGATGCAATATATAACACGGGGGATGTTTTTCCGATCATAGACATCTGTGGTCTCTGGATAAAAGATCTATGAATATAAATCAGAAGAGAAACTTATTGTGATGGACAGAAATTCTCATCAGACAGTGAGCAGAGCATTGATGTCAGGAGATAACGAGCGGCAAAATCTACTACAAGGTGACGATATAATGAACACTGACAGATTAGAAAACCAGAAGTGGATAATGGAATACACAATGTATAGATGGATGCAGATCAGTAATAGTCAGATTCTTTAGATATCTAACCAAAGGATGACATCCCTATGTATGAAATAAATGTGCATTATCCTTTATTAATAACATGATTATTACTTTTTTTAATAAGTGCTTTAATTAAAAAAAAATATATAAATCACAAAACAAAAAATAACTTTATACACAATTTTCAAATAGTCTCATACAGAGGTCTCAGACCGCGGGCCACATGAGGACCCTCAGTCTACTTCTTGCTGCCCGCAGGCCCGTGCCCCCGCAGCCACTGTCAGTTCTTTATTTCAGATGAACGCTTTGCCGGCGCTGCGTGGGCAGAGTCAAGCTCTCTGTGCATAATTATTCCTCCAATGGAAGCTGCTGGCCAATCACAGGCAAGCAGCTGAGGTGTATGACTTCAGCTGCTTGCCTTGGATTGGCAAATGGCTGCATTGGAAAAGTTGTGCAAAAGAGAGCTTGTCTCTGCGTGCGCAACATGGGCAAAGCGTTCATCTGAAATAAAGAACTGACGGTGGCTGCGGCCCCTGCACCAGTCGAAATAGTCAACAATTGCACAGGCCTGCGGGCATCAAGAAGCAGAGAAGAGGTAACCGAGGAAACAGGGCACAGGTGAGAAGAATGGTGGGGGGTTTTTTTGTGTATGAGAAGAACGGCACAATAGGGGACCAGTATGGAACATAACTACAAGAAGAGAACCTGCATGGAGAGATTATTAAAAGGCGACAATGATGGGACACATTACTATAGGATGGGGACAATGATGGGCACATTACTATAGAATAAGGACAAGGATGGGCACATTACTAAAGGATGGGGACAATGATGGGCACATTACTATAGGATAAGGACAAGGATGGGCACATTACTAAAGGATGGGGACAATGATGGGCACATTACTAAAGGATGGGGACAAGGATGGGCACATTACTATTGGATGGGGACAAGGATGGGCACATTACTATTGGATGTGGACAAAGATGGGACACATTACTATAGGATGGGGACAAGGATGGGCACATTACTATAGGATGGGGACAAAGATGGGACACATTACTATAGGATGGGGACAAGGATGGGCACATTACTATAGGATGGGGACAAAGATGGGACACATTACTATAGGATGGGGACAAGGATGGGCACATTACTATAGGATGGGGACAAAGATGGGACACATTACTATAGGATGGGGACAAGGATGGGCACATTACTATAGGATAGGGACAAGGATGGGCACATTACTATAGGATGAGGACAAGGATGGGCAGATTACTATAGGATGGGGACAAAGATGGAACACATTACTATAGGATGGGGACAAAGATGGGACAAATTACTATAGGATGGGGACAAAGATGGGACAAATTACTATAGGATGGGGACAAGAATGGGCACATTACTATAGGATGAGGACAAGGATGGGCAGATTACTAAAAGATGTTGGCCAAAATTACTATATGGTGCGAATTGTAAAACTATTAGTTACAACAAAAGGGCTAAAGGGTAAGAAAAAAAATATCAAAATAAAGCATGAAATTTTTTTTATCATCAAAAATGTAAAATCTTTTGGTTTTGTTTATATTTAACAAAAAACGTGCACGTTTATCATAATAACCAAGTGAAAAATGTTCAAAAACAGTGATCCAAAAGGTGTATAAAAAAAATATGGTACCAATAAAAATGTTACTTTGTGCTGCAAAGAATGCGGCCCCCCAAATTATTTTGTTTTCTGTGCGGCCCATACACCCAGCTCACCCAGAGTTTGAGACCCCTGGTCTAATAGATCCAGGCCCTGAAAAACATGGAAGTAACAGACGGAAGTATCATCTTTTGTGTTGGAGGAACAACACAACTATGTATTATATGGATAGCCTATTGATTTCAATGGGAACTGTGTATTGATCCATTTTCCTTTGCTAGCACAGATTACAATTGCAGCAACGTTTAGTAACGGCTAATGACATATCATTTGGGTCTGAAAGATGCCAATGCAGTTTGACACGTATGAGAAAGATTTTTTTTTTTTTTTTTTTTTTTGCTGTTTTATTTTTCTAGATTTCACCACATATATACATATAGCGAGTCATGTTTACTTGGTTACCATACTGGCATTTAGATATTTCTGGCTTCAAACAATTATCAGTTTATCATGACAAAACGGTGTCCATTTTCTTCACCCACACCCCTGTGGGTGTGATAACATGCCAAGAGGGTGGAATGAGCGCAGGAACTAACGCCCTTGTGACTAGTTCCTGGCCTCATTAGCATATCATAAAAGATCTTTAGAAATACTTTTTTCTATAGATCTATTTATCTATGCTAGTGTATACAGGGACGGTTAGACAAAGGTTAGAAATATGCATCCAGAACTGCTTTGGGTTCTGGGTGCATAACTGGATCTGATGGGTTCCCTTTAACTTATTGATTCAGGAAACAACACATGTACATAGCCACAATGATCAAATTCCGACCCTATCCTTTGTATTGTAGTGTCTAATGAGCTTACAAAGGTCATTGTGAAGGGAGAAGTCAGCTGTGATAACCTCAATTATAATTGGTGGGACTTGTGTTATCAGTTGCGTATAGAGATGTTATCTGTCATTGTAAGGCTATGTTCATACGTTGTTTTTTGTTGCTTTTGGCTAGGTTCACACACTGCGTTTTTTTGCTGCGGGTGTGTTTTTGTGAGATTTTTGCGGCAAAAACCGCACAAAAACGCACCCGCGGTAAAAAAAAAAAATCGCAGCAAAAAACACCCGCGTTTTGCCATGATTTGGTGCGTTTTTTGCTGCGTTTTTGCTCACTGCGTCTTTATGCGTTTTTTTTTATCAGTGAACAAAAAAAAAAAAAAAAGTCTGATGTCATTTCTTTCTTCAATATGTTCTTCATTCTCCACTAGTGTATGCAGGAGAGCAGACAGCTGCAGAACTACAAGGCTCAGCTTACTCCATCCAATAGTGTATGCAGGAGAGCAGACAGCAGCTTCAAAACTACAAGGCTCAGCCTCCTCCATCCAATAGTGTATGCAGGAAAGCAGACAGCAGCTTCAAAACTACAAGGCTCAGCCTCCTCCATCCAATAGTGTATGCAGGAGAGCAGACAGCAGCTGTCGAACTACAAGGCTCAGCATCCTCCTTCCAGGACTGTATGCAGGATTTCTTTGCCCTCCCTAAACAAAAAAAAAAAAAAACGTGGGCTTCGCCATATTTTTGTATGCTAGCCGGGTACAACAGGCAGGTACGGGCTGCCCCCAACCCCCAGCTGCCTATTTGTACCCGGCTGGGAACCAAAAATATAGAGAAGCCCTTTTTTTTAATTATTTCATGAATTTCATGAAATAATTAAAAAAAAAAAATTACGTAAGCTTCGCCTAATTTTTGTGTCCAGCTGGGTACAACTAGGCAGCTTGGGATTGGAATCCACAGTGCAGGGTGGCCATGCTTTCTGGGCACCCCCGCTGCGAATTGCAGTCCGCAGCCACCCCAGATTATGGCGCTTTCATAGAAGCGCCATCTTCTGGCGCTGTATCCAACTCTTCCAGCTGCCCTGATGCCAGCTGGCTCGCTGGGTAATAATGGGGTTAGGGCTAGCTGTATAGCTGGCCCTAAGCCCGAAATTCATGGTGTCACGCAAATATTAGACATGGCCACCATAAATTTCTAGTAAAGATAAAAAAACCACAACACACAGAAAAATATTTTTATTAGAAATAAAACACAACACAATTAGTGACTCCATCTTTATTGAAATAAAGAACCCCCCCTCCGCAGTAATCCTGGGTCAGGGTCCCGCGCCGTCCAATCCGGATCCAATTTCATCTGATCAGTTTGCTGGAAGGCAAAGCGATCAGATGATGTGTCAGGTTCTAGAGGCTGAAGCACATCACACATCAGCTGATTGTATAAAAGCAGTTTATACAATTAGCAGATGCATTGGTGCAAAAAAAAAAAAAAATACTCACTTATGTGCTGATTACCGGCAGCTCCTAGAGCGAGTCTGATCCCATCCGATCGCTGCAGGATCTGCCGGCAATCAGGGATGAAGTCTCCTGACGCATCCGCTGATAGCCCGAGACTTACGATTAGCTGATGCGTCAGGTGACTGCGTCAGGTGATCCATCGCCAGGTCCTGCATCCTGCAGGCATACGTACCCGGGGAGACTGCACACACCCGGAGCGGCGGTACCGGGAGGAGATGGGAGCGGACATGGCACCGGGAGTCTGCAGACAGGTGAGTATGACTTTTTTTTTTTTCTGGAGGTGGACGCAGCGGTGACTGTACCGGGAGGATTCACGCTTCTGTATATACTGACAGAAGGAATCCTCTTCCTGTACATGTCACGTTACTACCCACCTCCTGCGTTTATAGCTGCGTTTCTGGTCTTAGAAACGCACTAAAATGCACCTATTTGCGTTTCTCATTGCGTCTTTCAACATCCCATTGCACTCAATGGATGAAAAGCGCAGTGAAAAACGCGGGAATAATTGACATGCTGCGTTTTTGTGGCACCACAAAAACGCAGCTGAAAAAAAAACGCTGTGTGTGGACAGCAAAAATGAAAACTCAGACTTTGATGGGGAAGCAAAGTCCTGCAGTTTTCTGAGCAAAAACGCACCCGAAAACTGCGCAAAACCGCCGCGAAAAACGCACTGTGTGAACTTACCCTAAGGCTATGTTCATATGTTGTTTTTTGTTGCTTTTTTCTGCAGCCAAAACCTGCTGTCTAGGCAGTTACAAATCTGGTGACAAAGATAAGGTTTTGCAGAGTTAGTGGGGGTGGGGGGTGGGAGGGGGTTGTAGATACATGTGTCATTTGTCTACAAGTACATGCCTAATGAGTTAGTTTAATTCAACAAAAAACGCAGCAAAAATACAATGGTTTGTGTTTATGCACTTTCATTGCTCTCTATGGTGAAAAGAAATGCTGAAAGAATTGACACGCTGCAGATTATAAAAAGAAAAATAAGCAACAGTTTTCCAATTCAGTCCGGAAAAAAAAAAGCAATTGTGTGTATGAGATTTCTGAAATCTTATAGCCTTTGCTGGTAATGTAAAAGGCAGCTTTTAGCTTACATTTAAAAGATAAAAAAAACTGCTGCAAAAACACAATGTGTGAACATAGCCTAATGCTTCCTGATCATAAAAAAAAACTCAAACTCTACTTGAAAGGTCAGGAGGTAAGAGTCTAAAAAAAGCCCCTGTGGCCAGTGTGAAAATTGTAAGATTATCAATATTTTCTTAACCCTGAAAGGGAATTTGTCATCAGGTTTTTGCCACCTAATCTGAGAGCAGCATAATGTAGAGACAGAGACCCTTATTCCAGTGATGTGTCACTTACTGGACTGCTTCGTATAGTTTTCATAAAATCACTGTTTAATTAGCAGGAGATTATCATTACAGGACTACTTGGCATGCTACAGGTAGTTCAGCATATTCATGAGATCTGTATAACTGCTAGATCTGCAGCAGAGAAAACAGTGATTTTATGAAAATGACAGCAAACAGCCCAGTAAGTGACACATCGCTGGAATCAGGGTCTCTGTCTCTACATTATGCTGCTCTCAGATGGGGGAGCAAAAACTGGTGACAGATTCCCTTTAAGAGGCACATAAATATGTCGGACGTTAAGGGGCCTCATTCCCTCATTGCTGAAAATGCCATGGATAACAGCTGATACTTGCGGGCATCAGCCCCAATCAGTTTTGGAAGCAATTGGAGCCAATAAACTCCTTAGATACCCCTGTCATGATTGACCACATGATACACATGCTATCACATTTGGGGAGTTTTCAATATATATAGGCCCCTGAAATTGCATTTATAGCTATCACTAAAGATACAGGTTTTGTACATTTCTTGGGGGGAAAAAAAAAAAAAAAAGAAATTGCTTCTACTTTTAACCCTTCTAACATCCTAACAAAGTAAAATGATGTTTGAAAGTGATGCAGATGTAAAGTAGACATGTGGGAAATTTAAATTATTTTTTTATATTTTGACAAATTGGTCTAAGGATATAAAAATTGAAATTTTTTCCCAAAATTTCTATATTTTTGTAAATAAACGCAACAAAATTAAATGTACAACTAACAAAGTATATTTTATTCCCAGTGTTCACTATATGGTAAAACGGATGTGTTGGAGTGATGCCTCAGGTCGGTACGAGTCTATTGATACCAAACATCTATAGGTTTATTACTTTTATCTCAGGGGTGGAAAAAAAAAAAAATCTGATTTTTTCACTTTTTGCGCCATTTTCCACGACCCGTAGCATTCTCATTTTTTGAGATATGGCGCTCAGTGACAGCTTATTTTTGGTGTCTTGAGCTGACGTTTTTAATGGTGCTATTTTTGCGCAGATGCTACATTTTGATTACCTGTTGCATTTTGTGCAAAATTTGCAACGAACAAAAGACGTAATTGTGGCGTTTAGAATTTTTTTGCCGCTACGCCGTTTACTGATCAGAAAATTGATTTTATAGTTTGATTTTTTTATGGTTTCATTTTCAATGGGGCAAATGGGGGCGGATTTGAACTTTTATTTTTTTTTTTTTTAATTTTATTAGTCCCTCTAGTATAAGGATCAGCAGTCTGATTGCTGCTGCCATTTTTCTGATCAGAGCTACACAGCTTTGATCAGAAAAAGGGTACTGCTCCTTTAAGAGTCACCTCTCACGTGGCTTCTAGAGGAACTGTGGTAAAAAAAAGAGTCAGGGTCATCACATGACCCATAGCAACCATCTGCACCCCGTGATCACTTCACAGGACTGCCGATGGCAGTGGGGAAGTGTGCGGTACCCGTTGTGGTAATTTAAATCGTGCTGCCACACTCTGGAAGTAGGTACGGGTGGATCACAGATACATCTGTGCCTGCGAGGAACACATGTCAGCTGATTAAATCAGCTGACATGTGTGCGGATCTCTGCCAACTCACTGCAGCAGCCGGTAAGGATGCCCCTTTCATGACCAGGGACATACCGGTTAACAATAAGGGTTAACAATAGGTTCTTTTCTGATGACGGCTTTCCCAGACACATTAGATGGTCTGTCAGTCCTTCTTACATCATAGAGTTCAGCCGGCTTAAGGGTGTGTGCCCAAGCGGTGTTTCTTTTGCTTTATTTTTGCAGATTTTAATCAATACTGCAAGGAATTGTCTTATTTTAGGTCTTGAGTGTTTGGGTCCACTCTCCTGTGAGTGGAAAATCACTAAGTCCTACAGTCAATTAGAGACCATTTCTACGTGTATATTTCTAAGAAATTCTCCTGTCCGTTGTCTATTATTGGATTGTTCCAGCTAAACAGAATAAACAATTCTGATAATAGAAGTACACAAGGGAATAGCTGTTTATATCCGAATATGTAACCGTATGAGCAACGCTGACCTCCGAAACCTATGTAGTCATAGACCACACATTAGAGCCAAGGCAAAGAGATAATATCAGCAAATATTTACCTAATCAGTAATCAATAGTCCCAATACCCTTCAATAGCTAGCCAAAAGATTCTTACTAAGTTTCCCAAGCATAAATGGCTCAAAACAAGCAAGTGTATGGAGAGGATGGGAGAAAACGGTCTCCTCTTACATGGAACCTAAAGCACAGGACATGTTGAAATTTAGCATGTGCTATCATTTGTTCCCACCGACACCTGCCAAACACCCTCTGCACATTAGAATTCAGCAGGTTTGGCAGACTTTCATAAAATGTGTATTGTCACCACCCTACTAGCCTATAATGGTGCAAATTATCTCACAGAATAAAAAAAAAAAAAAAATCTATCTGGCATGTCGCCCCTAGGAGTGGTGGCTATCCTAAAGGCCAAATATTTAAAGTGGTTGTGCCCTTTTAAGACATCTTCACCCCTGAGTACAGTTTGGTAAAAAAAAAACCAAAAACAAAACAAAACTGTGCTATACTCATTGCCCGCCCTAGTCTACCGCTGAATTTCTGCTGCTGCTCCCGGTATCTGCTATTGACTGGGGTGCTGACATGTCGCCCACCAATCAGTGAGTCCAGCAGTTCTGCCACAGTAGAAAGGACGCCCTGCACAGAGCCACCGAGCTCACGGATTGTCTATTGTATTATTGGCTGTGCTGTCAGCGCTGCAGCCGATACCAGGGCAGCGTCGGAGCCTTACTGGTTGACCGTGGAAAGATACGTATGGTGCGGTTTGTTTGTTTTTTTCATACAAAAGTGGGGGAGAAAGATTTTTTTTTTAAATGGAACAAAAACTTTAGCTTTGTAACATGGACAGAAAAAAAATGCCAACCAAGAAACTCATCTACAGATGAACTTTTTCCAGGCATTTGCCCCTCATCAGTTTAGGGAAGAGTCTGACCGGCAGAGGGCGACCGGCAGAGGGCGACCGGAAAGTTTTAAAGGCAATGTATTAATGGCAATAGTGTAAAAATTAGCGCTCTTGCAAAATGAAAAATATTTTGCTCTACATTGATGAAGGACAAACACTGTGAAATGACTGTTAAAGAGTTTCTGATGAGTTGTTCGGGAAGAGTCGGACATTGACTTATAGAAGAGCCACCTCTCCTAGGTGTTAAGTGGGCTTTACACACAGCGACATTGCTAGCGATATCGCTGGTGAAAGCACCCGCACTCGTCAGTTGTGTGTCACGGGCAAATCGCTGCCCATGGCGCACAGCATCGCTAGGACCCGTCACACATACTTACCTTCCCCAGCGTCGTCGCTGTGGCCAGTGAACTGCCTCCTTTCTAAGGGGGCGGTTCGTGCGGCGTCACAGCGGCATCGTACGGCAGCCGTCCAATAGAAGCGGAGAGGCGGAGATGAGTGGCCGTAACATCCCACCACGACAAACAACCTGCGTCCTGCAGCAGCAACGATATTTGGGATTAGAATGACGTGTCAACGATCAACGATTAGGTGAGTAATTTTGATCGTTAACGGTCGTTCGTGCGTTTCACACTCAACGACATCGCTAACGAGGCCGGATGTGCGTCACAAATTACATGACCCCAACGACATCTCGTTACCAATGTCATTGCGTGTAAAGCCCGCTTTACTCTCTTGAATAAAGACAGAAACTACTTCCATACTTTTACCATGGAGCACTGCCTACACAAACCTGTACTCAGCTGGTCTCTAACTCCTTAAAGGGAATCTGTCACCGGGCTTTTGCCACCTAATCTGAGAGCTGCATAATATAGAGACAGAGACCCCGATTCCAATCAGGAAGTGATGATACAAACAGTTTTCAGATGTAGCAGTGCTCATTAAACTAACATGCCCACACCACAGCTCTTTGTGTACGCAGTCTACTGACAGTGAGCAGTTCATCAGAGAAGGGAACGAAGTCAGATAACTGATCACGTGCCATGTTGTCCGAGCAGTGATAATCTCCTGGTGATAAAATCTTCACTGTATGGGGAAAAAAAAAAAAAAAAAAAGCACACAGCCTAATAAGTGACACATAGCTGAAACCTGTTTCTCTGCCCCATCTCTTGTTGTCTACAGATTACATAGCAAAAATCTGCCTACAGATTCCCTTAAATACAAAAAGAAATCAACATTTCATATGTACGCCAATATATTAAAAAAAAAAAAAAAAAAAAAAAATCAGCTCTGAATACAAAAAACAAGCGCTCTAACTGCTCCATCTCCAAAAAGATGTTTAAAAAAAAAAAAAAAGTTATGAGTCTGAAACTGACACAAATTAACAAAATTTCTAAATTATTTTTTCACTACAATAATAATAATAATAATATAATAATAATAATTACACACACATATATACACATACATACATACATACATACATACATATATATATACACACACACACACACACACACACACACACACACACACACACACACACACACACACACAAGTACAGACCAAAAGTTTGGACACACCTTCTAATCTCTAGAACAACTGAGAAGAGGAGACTTTGTGCAGCAGTCCTTCATGGTAAAACAGCTGCTAGGAAACCACTGCTAAGGACAGGCAACAAGCAGAAGAGACTTGTTTGGACTAAAGAACACAAGGAATGGACATTAGACCAGTGGAAATCTGTGCTTTGGTCTGATGAGTCCAAATTTGAGATCTTTGGCTCCAACCACCGTGTCTTTGCAGAAAAGGTGAACGGATGGACTCTACATGCCTGGTTCTCTCCGTGAAGCATGGAGAAGGAGGTGTGATGGTGTGGGGGTGCTTTGCTGGTGACACTGTTGGGGATTTATTCAAAATTGAAGGCATACTGAACCAGCATGCCTACCACAGCATCTTGCAGCGGCATGCTATTCCATCCGGTTTGCGTTTAGTTGGACCATCATTTATTTTTCAACAGGACAATGACCCCAAACGCACCTCCAGGCTGTGTAAGGGCTATTTGACTAAGAAGGAGAGTGATTGGGTGCTATGCCAGATGACCTGGCCTCCACAGTCACCAGACTGAACCCAATTGAGATGGTTTGGGGTGAGCTGGACCGCAGAGTGAAGGCAAAAGGGCTAACAAGTGCTAAGCATCTCTGGGAACTCCTTCAAGACTGTTGGAAAACCATTTCCGGTGACTACCTCTTGAAGCTCATCAAGAGAATGCCAAGAGTGTGCAAAGCAGTAATCAAAGCAAAAGGTGGCTACTTGAAGAACCTAGAATATAAGACATATTTTCAGTTGTTTCACACTACTTTAAATTTAAGTATTTCATTCCACATGTATTAATTCATAGTTTTGATGCCTTCAATGTGAATCTACAATTTTCAGAGTCATGAAAATAAAGAAAACTCTTTGAATGAGAAGGTGTGTCCAAACTTTTGGTCTGTATATTATGTATAGACCTGAAGAATCACAATCACAGAATCACAATCAGATCATTTTATAGCATATAATTATCACTGTAAAAACACAACCCAAAAACACAATGGTGAATTGTGGGGGGGGTTACAATTTCACTGTACTTGAAATTTATTTCGTAGTTTTCTAGTACAGTGAATAGTAAATTGAATGTAATTTACAACTACAACTAATATGGAAAAAACAAGCCTTCATATGACTGGGTGAACGAAAAATTAACAAAAAGGGTATGGCTCTTAACTCAAAAGAGGGAAAAATGAAAGCTCAAAAATGGAAAACTCCTCGGTCCTTAAGAAGATCAAGTGCTATCTCCACATTCTTTACAAATGGAAATAGATTATGTTCTCTTACCTTTGGAAGTCCAATGGATTCCATAGCGCGTAACCACTGTACAGTATTATCTGTGTGCCGAAAGTGTAAACCAGAGCGCTGAAAACACCAAAAACAGCATATAATCAGTATTTAAGAATAGTTGCTACTAGAATACAAAGATATTGTAGATTTTAATTAACACAGCAAACATTTTAAATATTAAAGTTAGTATCAGTAGATAAGCGAATAGGAAAATACCCCAAGTACTGTAGTGATATTACGATTTCCAGGGTCAGACTGGTTGATTCTGTGGTAGGTTCAGGATCAGATTGTACAGGGCGCCAAAAATCCAGCACTAGGCAATAATGTACAGAGGCATGTAAAAGTTTGGGCACCCTTATCAAAGCTTGTTAACACCATTTGTAGCCAGCCAACAGTCTTTCAATTCTTATTTCAGGGACTTTCATCCAGTCTTCCTTGGGAAAGTCTTCTGGTTCTTTGAGATTCCTTGTTCGTCTTGCATGCACTGCTCTTTTGAGGTCTAGCCACATATTTTCCATGTTGTTCAGATCAGGGACTGTGAGAGCCATTGTAAAACCTGCAGCTTGCGACTTTTGGTGTGGTCTATTGTGGATTTTGACTTGTGTTTAGGATTATCCATTTGTAGAAATCATCCTCTTATCAACTTCAGCTTTTTTACAGATGGTGTTATGTTTGTATCAAGAAGTAATGACATTTTATTGAATCCATTATTCTCTCTACCCATAAAATATTCCCTGTTCCATTGGCAGCAACACAACCACAAAGCATGATTGATCCACCTCCATGCTTAATGGTTGGCAAAATGTTTTCCTTAAATTATGTGCCCTCTTTTCCTCCACACATACCTTTAATCATTGTGGCCAAAATGTATCAGGCTTTTGACGTGGAATTTTATGGTGAGGGCGCAGGAGAGGTTTTCTTCTGATGACTCTTTGATGAAGGCTATATTTGTGCAGGTGTCTCTGAACAGTAGAACAATATACCACAACTCAGGAGTCTACTAATTCTTTCTGAAGGTCTTTTGTAGTCAAGAAGGGTTATGATATGTTTCTCTAGCAATCCTATAAGCAGCTTTCACAGAAATGTTGCTTGATCTTCCAGACCTTATCTTGACCTCTATTGTTCCTGATAACTGCCATTTCTTAATTATATTTCGAACTGAGGAAACTGCAACTTGAAAACACTTTGCTATGTTTTATAGCTTTCTCCTGCTTTGTGGGCCTCCATGATATTTATTTTCAGAGTGCTAGGCAGCAGCTTAGAAGAAAACATGGCTGCTGTTTTGTGGCACAAGATTAGAGGAGGCTTGGTTTTTTATAGCTGTGTAATCTGCATCACCCGAGCTTTCCTAACAAGGATAGTGGATAAGCCATAACCCTAACAAGCTAATTCAGGTCTGAAACTTTGGTCAAAGTTATCTACGCACATAAATCTCCAAGGGTGTCCAAACTTTTGCGTTAGCCCATTTTTCTTTGTAATTTTTAAAATGTAAATTATGAAAATTATTTTTTGTTGCCAAAAATACAAAAGGAAATGTGTCATCTTTAACTTTATGCCTTTTAGAGAGAATTTCATCTTTAACTTGCTTAACTATTCACAATAACAGTGAGAGTAATTTTCACCAGGGGTGCCCAAACTTTTACATGCCAATGCATGGAGTATATCACTTGCTACTGGATCAATTTCTGATGAGAGGATTCACAAAAAAAAAAATTGCATTCCTTTACATTAAAACTGCAACAAAATAAAGGAAAAGTTGTGGAATCATGGCAATGACAAGGTCGATAAACATATTAATGATATGCAAATGATGAAAAAAAAATAATGAAAAAATAATGAAAATTAAAAAAAAAAAAAAAAAAATCTGTCAGCAGGTTTTGCTACTTTATCTGAGACCAGCATATTAATGGAAGAGAGACCCCAATTCCAGGGATGTATCACTTAGATTACTGGTTGCAGCAATGGTGACACAGATGTTTTAGATGCAAAAGAGCTCAGAAAGCCAACCCCACCCACACCCCTGATTAGCAGCTTTCTATATACATTGTATATAGACAGCTAATCACTGTTGTGGGAGGGGCTGGACCAGGATTCATGTGGACTCCTAGTTTGGCAGTAATAATCTCCTGCTGATAAAGCAATCATTGTATTGAAGAAACAGCATACATCCTAATAAGTAACACATCCCTATAATCAGTATGTCAGTCCCTACCTCATGCTACTCTCAGATTACATAGCAAAAACCAGATGACAGATTCCCTTTAATTTATTCAGTACTCGGTTTGAGCACCACATGCAGAAATACTGCCATAAAAGAAGACAAACAGAGCTTTCTGGTTTGGAACCACTGAGCTTGACCAAGAAAAAGGCTACAATATACTGCTCACCTCTCGCAGTCGTGTTGTATGAACCCCACCATATACCCATAAAGGGTTCTGCTGCCAATACCCAAGGTCCAGACACCCGTCAGGGTAAAAGTAGTAGGAAGACAAAAAAAAAGCCTGTAAAAACTGTAGAAGCGCTTGTGAGTGCTGCACTTAACGCAAACTGTTGGATTTGCAGCACTCACTAATGCCTCCTGATTATTTTTCTGTTGGCCTCTACTGGCCCTCCTGGCACTTTTTTTTTTTGTCTCCCCACTTGCAGAAATGCATGCACTTTGGCTTCTGTCAATGAGTTTATTAATGGTTGTCTGAGGAATGTCCTGCCATGCTGAGTGCACTTAGGCAAATCATCAAGATCCGCTGCTGGCAGCTGCCTTCGCAATTGCTGACCAATGATGCCCCAGATGTGCTCAATAGTAGACAGGTCTGGAGATGCTGCAGGCCATGGTGGCACATTTAGGCCACACAGGCTGCTCCCAGTAACAAGGACATGCGGTCTAGCATTGTGGTATTGATAAATGGCTGCTGGGAGAACTGGCGTACCACCGGCTCCACATCCAAATCAATGTAACTCCAAGCAGTTAGCGTACCTGGATAGGAGGTGTCCGCCTACCATATATCATACCGCCCTACACTATAATCCCGGGAGTAGAACCGGTGTAACATTCCTTCATGGAGGCTGCTCCATGGCGTTGCCCATGCGTAATTATGCGTTTTTGATAGTTTTGTTCCCCTTTTTTCATCATTTACATGTCTATCGATTTATTATTATTATTATTATAGCGCCATTTATTCCATGGCGCTTTACAAGTGAAAGAAGGTATACGTACAACAATCATTAACAGTACAAAACAGACTGGTATAGGAGGAGAGAGGACCCTGCCCGCGAGGGCTCACAGTCTACAGGGAATGGGTGATTTCTATAACTCCACAACTTTTCTTTGTGTTGCAATTTCAATGTTGAGGAATAAATTCATGATATTTTGCACGGCAAGAGACATGAATATTAGTTTTTAGTAGTAGGACCGAGAAACAGCAGACACTGGGTTTACAAGGAAACTGCAGCTGCCGGATAGTATTATTGAGATTTAGGGCACATTAGGTAACATCCAGTAATATGGCAGGGAACTAGGTCAGCTACTCCTGGCACAGACTCCCCTCTGGGACAAAAACAGTTACAAAATGTCAATTTTTGGAGAGGAGCTCGGTGCTGGCTCAGGTACAAAAAGCCAATCTGTATTCACTCTGAAGTAGTTGTCCAGACAAGGCTTCAGGGGGACGGAGCTGACAGTTCTGCAGCGTTATTTACCGGCACACGCGAGATCCTCCATCTACACATCATCACAATCTCACAGTCGGATCACTATGCTTCAAAGAAACATATTCAGATATAAACAAAGAATTATCCAGCAGAACTGCAGATGCTTCCAAAGACAAACCGCACAGGCACCGAGCACCAACCATGACACCTTCTTATAGCGGTCATTGTAGGTACATGAGGTTCACCATAATTAATGCAAAAAGGAGAAGAAAATGGAGTTAAAGGGAATGTGTCAGTAGGTTTTGCTACCTAAACTGAGAGCAGCATAACGTAGGGACAGAGATCCTGATTCCAGCAATGTGTCACTTACTGAGCTGCTTAGTGTAGTTTTGATAAAATCACTGTTTAAGAAACAGTAGATCATCATTACAGAACTACTTGGCGTGCTGCAGGTAGTCCATCATATTCATTAGCTCTGTATAACTGCTAGATCTGCAGCAGAAAAAACGACAGCAAACAGCTCAGTAAATGACACATCGCTGGAATCAGGGTCTCGGTCTCTACATTATGCTGCTCTCAGATGGGGGAGCAAAAACTTGCTGACAAATTCTCTTTAAGGCACTAAAAGTTGTAATTTTGTTTAAACAATTAAAAGATGCAAAAATACAAGATAAAAGAAACAATGGCAGTACAGACAAAAGTGCACCAAAAAAAGGGCACAGTAAAAAATGCAGACAAACCCATGTAAATCCTGCCTAATACCAGAACAAATAGCTGACACACTGGTCACATACATATCCATGTACTCTGCGTGCTGTTATATAAGTAAAGAAAGCAGCGTTTCACGTGTTTGGTATTCCCGCTTGCTCAAGGAGATCATTGCCCCGAAAAAGCGGCAATACCAAACACTCAAAACTCGCGTCGGGGTTTCTGTGGGGCAGTCCTGACCTTTTATACTCATACAGGGATTATTCACGACCAATCAGTGCAGTCTTTACTTATATATCCATGTACTCTGTGTGCTGTTATATAAGACTAATGTGTCAGCCACTTTTCTGGCATTAGGCCTGCTTTACATGAGTTTATCTGTCAAATCCCTGATACATATGTATTTTCAGCCTGGCTCGAATGTTTGAGATTCAACATAAAGGATCCTTCTATCCCCAGAAACTAACTAACTATCTTCGGAGATCCAGGTGCTGCCCATACACAATAGACTGTCAGTGAATGTGAAAGATAAAAGGCAGGTTTGGACAAATTTAGTCTACTGTGTCTGGGGTCTTTAAAAGGGGCATTCTAGCCTAAAAAAATCCTCAGCTATTTTTTGGACATGTGATAATTGTTAGATTGATATTGGTCATATCACTTGGGCCCAGGGGCAGACATACCATTGGTGCAACCTGTACGGCCGCACAGGGGCCCAAAAGGGTAAGAAAGCCCATTTACCCATTTCTATCTCCAAAGCAGGTGCAATTTTTTTCAGTTTTATGAGCTTTGAGCTGTAAAAGGGTCCATATATTCTTCTTGAACAGGACCATTTTCTCTCTGTGTCTGCCTGTGCTCGGACCCCAGAGAGTTGTGCCCTTTGTTTTACTCTGCTTTTTTGGTGGAGATGACCATAGCCACAGATACATTTGCCTTTTCAAGTCTGACACAGAGAATGAAAAGTGAGCGCAGAACAGCACCCAGATCTTTGGGTATGGTCAGCGTCAGACGTCTATGCAAGGTAGGGTGATGTCCAAACTAGAAAACGAGGTCACCAGCAGTGGTGTACCGCACCACCTCGAAGTGTGCACCTCCTCCGCACCAAACACTCAATGTGTGCACGTGGCCTACAAAAAGGGATTGAGTTTTTTAATACGTTGGTTAGTAGTCGGAGTTGTCAGGATTTGGAAATCCATTTTTTGATACACATTTTTATTTCGCTTCATACTGTAGGGTTACTACACACCTGCAAAACAGTACAATAAAGGCCGATGTACAAACCTGAAACCTTGTCTGTTCCACATCATAAATCTTCTTTTCAGATATCAATTTCGGAGCAAAAAATCTGCCTAACTTTGCCAAATAAACCCCATTCCTTAAGCCTTCTTCCAGTTCTGTAGTTGGCGGCAATTCTTCAACAAGACAAGCTTCCATCCACCTGCAAAAAAGTAACACAAAATGTTTTGGCACATGGAACAAATCCATTGTAAAGTTTACTTTTACTTTTCTTTTTTGTTAAGACATTCGCTCATCAATCCCAATCCAGCTGCAACATATACAACCCGGTTGTTTGGGCGCATGTGTCAAAGAGAATTACCATACTCTACATATGTATCCAATATAGATTTTGTGGGAGCCAAAACCTTACAGGTGAAATACAGTGCATGGATCTTATAAATGTGAACAAGATACGAAGATATTGCAGACCGTAGCAGTTTATGAGCGATAGCTTCTCCATGTTCGGGTCAGTAGAGCTTCTAGGCCCAAACATAGCACACAATTCGGGTCTTTTCATTTGCAGCAGAGAGATCAGCCAGTTACCACTTATTTGGTAGAATATTGATTTTCCCTATGTTTATAAATTGATGTTCAGTCACATAGCTATGTTTGAAAATTACTCTCTGGTCCTCCCACCTCCCGATTTGACGAACAGAAACCTGGTCAAATTATTCTGCACACAGTGCCAAATTTTGACCTCATCCCCTACCCACACCCCAATCCCCACCCATTTGCCATTTCTTTCTACCCTGGCAGGAGGAGCTGTCAGAGGGGTTGTGGCAGTGAGGGACAGTCAGCAGATGCCTGAGAATGCAGGGTGTAGACCTAAATCTGGGAATGTCCGTTATCTCCAGGACGGTTGGGACTAGAGAGGAGCAGATCGATTTACAGGACTCCAGTCTAGCATCCAGGGCAGTGGTAGCCGGCGCATGGACGAGAGGTGAAAAATCTTTTATCTTCCTTCTGCCTCCCCCTGCGTGGCTTTTGATTAGTCAACACTGGTGCATCATCATCTGTGCGTCCTGCTCATCTCTAGTTGGGACCTATGGATTTTTTTTATTCATTCAAAAAATTGTTTAAAAGAACTGAGAGTCCTCAGTGGTTGATACCTTTTGGCTAACTGAAAAGATGGTAATAATAGCAAGCTTTCGCGACTACTCAGGTCTCTTCTTCAGGCTCAGTATACGACAATCTTAAGAGTCACATATTTATTTACAACAGGACATAGAATGGAGCAGTAAATAAGACAAGTTATGTGACGCAGAACTATCAGTACGGGAATGGGACAAACCCTTGTGGCCATAAATATTGCAGCAGTTCATAGATAAGGAGAGTGAAAGTTTTATTGACCTCTGAGGTCTGGTCTAGAGTTGTGATGCCCCCAGATGCTCTGAGGAGCACATTTCTTAATTTGTTCCTTCATTCATTGTCTAAGCAGCCAGAACTTTTTCATCTTGATGTAAACTTCACTAGATGAGATCTTGCTTTTTTTTTTTGTATCTGTAAGGTCGTGTTCACATGTTGCATAAACACTGTATTTTTTGTTTTCTACAGGTGTCCACACGAAAGTACATAATAACTATCTTCTCTGGTTATCGCATTTTTCCTGCATGTTTAATGCCTCCCCCCCCCCTATTTTGGTGCAGATGTGAAGCCACAGTTTTGTAGTACAGAAAAGCTTTGAATCTGCACTTAAGTAACTTTTTTTTTTACATTTTTTTTTTTTAGACTCCACCTAGAAGCCTCTAGAGAAAAAATAAAGCATCAAAATTGCACAGTTCAGCAGCGTATTTAGATGTACAGTGGGTGAGGATAATAAAACAAAATTTTTTTTTTAATTGTTTGTCATTATTTTTATAGAAATAAAATCTGACTTTTCCTCTAGAATACAGGTACATAGAGATACATCTGTATATAGCACTGTATTTCTATGTACCTGTTTAATCTGTTTCTTGGTTCCCTGTCCGAACTACAGGTCAAGATTACCACATCCTCCTGTCTCTCAGTATGGGGAGTGGTTCATTGTTAATCTATACAGGTGCAGAGAGATGCCATCTCCATCCACTGAGGAGGAGGAGCTACAGAGATAGTACGGAGAGGTGAGAGGAAGTCAGGACAAAAATCCCTGACTGCAGGCCTCAAAAAGGGACAGTCCCACTGAATCCTGGACAGTTGGGAGCTATGTTTCCTCGTAGGTGCAGACAGTTTGATAGGTATGAACCATCCGACAGACTCTTGAAATAAAATGTGTGCATTGGTATGAGGTTAGTGCTGAAAAGAGACATATGCATATTTTTTTTCTATGTGGTTTTAAGTTTTTAAACTGCTAATGCTCTAATAAGAATAAAAATAAGCAGGTTTGCAATTTACTTGCTTTTTCTGTCTTATCTGCTGTTTCATGCAATTTGAGCTTTTATAGTGTACAGCTGGTCTCCATGGAGCTTGCCTCCAGACTCTGGCTGAGAGTGTGCAGTAGTTATATTGAACGAGAGGAGTTAACATCCAATCAGCTCTTTCCAGTGCAATGACCAGCCTTGCAAGTTTCAGAGCAGGTCTACTAATCAGAGATCTCCCTCTCGCTGTCTGGAGCTGTGCGCTTGTTCAAATGTCCTGTTAGGTCTAAATATAATAAAAGTGTAGACTCCAGAACAAACCCCTAATAGCAGAATGTGTTATAGCAGAACATGTGCTGAGATTTATAGGTCTGCTAATATTGCAGTTCTACTATTCACCCAAAATGTCACTCAAGGAAGGAGAGGCCACCCAGAAACCAGGAAGTAAGGACACTGCATTGCTCTGAGGAGCTCAGGAGACAACTTGAGAATACCCCTGTAATGAAATTTCTTCCTCCTAAATATTGTACCATCAAAAATGAGTGGTATTATTGAAAAGTGGAAGTGTTTAGGAACCACAGCAATTCAGCTATGAAGTGGAGGCCACATGAATTTAAAGAGCAGGGTCGTCAAGCGCTGAAGAGAATAATGCATAAATGTCACCAATGCTCTGCTTTGTAACTGTGAAGTTGAAAACCTCTTCTGGCATTAATATTAACACAAAAACTGTGTACCGGGAGCTTCATAACATGAGTTTCTATGGTTGAGCTACTATATGTACATCAACAAACACAATGCCCAGTGTACAATGGAGTAATAGAAAGCATTCACCACTGGGCTTGGCTTTGAGGTAAGGATGCATCTCCTGTGGATTGACGGGAGTGCCGGATCACACTTCTCTCTCTGGCATCTGATGGACGAGACTAGGTTGGTAAATGCCAGGAGACTGTTACCTGCCTGACTGCATTATGCCAGCTGTAAAGTTGGGTGGAGGAAGGGTAATGCTATCCAGTTGTTTTTCAGGGGTGGGCCTGGGCCACTTCTTGCCAGTGAAAAAAATATATATTAATGCTTCCACATACAAAACATTATTTACAATTTTATCTGTCATATCTGTGGGAACAGTTTGGGGAATACCCTTTTCTGTCCCCCGTGACCGTGCAACGTCCATAAAGAATTGGTCTGCAGAGTTTGTTGAGGAAGAACTTGACCGGCCGCACAGAGCTCTGAACTCAACCCTACCGGACACTTTTGGGATGAACTAAAATGTAGACTGAGTCCGACTCTCATCCAATATCAAAGTTTGACCTCATAAATGCTCTTTTGTATGAATGGGCTAAAAATTGGACAGACATGAGAAAAAAAGTAGAAAGTCTTCCCAGAAGAGCACAAGCTGTTATAGCTGCGAAAAGAAGAACGACCCCGTATAATCTACGCACCATCTGGAGATGATTCCAGAGAAGCTTCTCTTTGAATGGTAATATATTGTGTATACAGTAAATCGTATATGTTTTAGTATATATTTTTTTCCTGATTGTGGCCTTGCTAACTTTGTTCTTCATGTGAAAAATACTAGAATCCCATAATGTAAATTAAAAATGAGAATAAAGCCTAACAATAAATTATAAAAAGGACAATACTACCTTAAATGACATTGTTTTATTAGTTGTTTTGTTTAATTTCTTTACCAGATTTCTCATTTCCCTTGGATATCGAATATTTTACAAGACATATCACATGCAAAGAGGATGTGCTGATTAACCAAGTGTGCACTGTCATTTATTTTATAGCTATGAAGTGGACGAGGAAAATTGTATAAAAAATGTAAAATCGGATTCTTAGCAAAATGTTATTAGCTTAGGTATAAGCTTTAGGCCAATCGATTGTTCTCTAAGGGCCCTGAATACATTTTTCTGATGAACCTCTGTCCTGTTTTCCGGTTTAAGGGCTCGCTCACACCACCCTATAACACAGATGTGCTAGCCAATGTTTTATGGGATAGCCTTCAGACCAATGTTATTCTATGGGGTTGTGCCAAACAGCGATTTTTTTTTTTCTCATGTGAATTCGGCATGAGAAAAAAAAAGTGTAAAGTGGCAGCGCAAATCGTATGGTGCGTACCCATTCAAGTCTATAGGGTAGCGGAAATCATCTGTCCTCGGATGTCATCAGAGTGCAGTCAGATTTCCATGGACTCATAGAATGGAGAAGATGGAGATATTTTGTTCTCCATCTTCTTCTCACCTGTGCTACGATTCTCTCACACAATAGAATGGGATCACACTAAAGTGACTCAGACCCATGATTGATCAGTGTCATTGACATAATCGATTTGATTCTTGCAGAGAGAATATACGCTTGTGACCCCAGTGTAAGGCTATGTGCGCACGTTGCGTACTGGCCCTGCAGAAATTTCTGCAGCGATTTGAGCAGCACACGTGCACTTCAAATTGCTGCAGAAAGAGAAAAAAAAAAGCCGATTCCATGCGCTCTGAGTGCAGCCCCTCCCATAGACCGAGCGGGGGCTGCAGGCAGAGCGCAGGAAAGAAGCTCTAAGACGCCACATGCACACGTCTCCTGCATAATCTTCATAGATTGTGCTGGGGACGCAGGGTGCATGCAGTTACGCTGTGGTGCAGATCGCAGCGTAACTGCATGCAAATACGCAACATGCACACATAGCCTAAAAGGTTAAACTCGCTCCATAGTCCCATAGACATGAACAAAAATTTCTGGGACAAATCTGCCATGTGTGAATACTAACTGTGTTGAAGCTCAGCAGTTTCATGCTTGTTAATCTTTGAAGAACCATTGGAAAAAAAAACCTGTGGCTTCCATGGGAGCGCGCCTGACCACCAGCAGCATTACATGTTCTCAGCAAGACAATCAGAGGTGTCACCATTAACTTTTTACAAATTACTTATTATTCATACTTTGTAGATTATTGCAGCAAGCTAACAAAATCCTCAACATCACCACCACTAGGGGGCCACATGTAGCATGAACAACTGCAGAAAGGCGATGATTTTTTTTTTTTTTCTTTCTAAAGCTGGGCATCTGGCTCCACTTCTGTCAGGGTATATTAAGGGAAAGTGAAATCAGGGCACATCTATAGGCTCTGACATGAATTATCGATCGGCACTAAGTGTTCGCCCAGGCTGAGATCAGTATCTTCTGTATAAGTGAAAGTTTTTCCTTCAGGTTCCAATACACGATTATCGCATTAAAACTACATCCGGAAACATAAGTGTTGTTTTCCAAGGTAAATTGTAGATCAGAAGTAATATAACAGTATTACGTGATGATGAAAAAACAGACAAGACACTTAGAACCGAGATTACGCATCAGTCTCTGCTCCTCGTGCACCGGCCATGTGATCGGAGGCTGCAGGAGAGTGCTTGGCGTCTGTTAGACCACAATCCCCAAGGGCCATTTGTTAAAACGTTGTACAAAGAAAACAGGTGCTGTCTGTACAACCAGAATGATGTCTGACGTTTTGTGATCACGACTACTAATATGGATTAGTGTTCTACAGACGTAACTATACTGGCAAATGCTGTCGTGAGACAAAAACCAATATAATCCAAAGACCCGTCATAAAAGGAAACAATAATCTCTACTAGTGGAAGAGTGGCATATCCGAGGCATTTTACGTTACACATACACTCCAGTCTACAGAAATAGAGGCATTTTTCAGGACTCCATAGGGAATCTGTTAGCAACTTTACTACTACCTCCAATCATTAAGGGGTTGTCCAGGACTTTTAAAATGATGGTCAATCCTTAGGATAAGTCATCAACATCTGATCGTTGGGGGTGCGACATTCAGGTCCACCAGTGGGTTCCGATGCCGGACAGATGCACTGAGTTGCAGAGCTGCACAGCACAGTTCAGTCAACTGCATGGTGGTGGCCTACTGTATTCACCCCTTATTAATTTGAATATGGGGAAGGTGTGTAGTACTTGTCCACAGCTACAATATCGCTGATGGAGCTATGAAACTCAGCACACCCGGCTGCTGTCGGCATTGGGAACCGCTGATCATCAGGGGTGCTGGGTATCCCACCCCCACCGATCAGATGTAGATGACCTATCCTACACTCCCACCAATCAGATGTTGATGACCTATCCTAAGGGGTACTTGGCACACTTCGACATCGCAGCTGCGATGCCGGTGGGGTCAAATCGAAAGTGACGCACATCCGGCGTCGCAGTTGATATCGTAGTGTGTAAAGCGTTTTTGATACGATTAACGAGCGCAAAAGCGTCATAATCGTATCATCGGTGTAGTGTCCGACATTTTCATAATTGCGCGGCTGCGACGGTACGATGTTGTTCCTCTTTCCCCTGCGGCAGCTCACATCGCTGTGCATGAAGCCGCAGGAGCGAGGAACATCAGCTTACCTGCATCACCGCGGCTCACGCCGGCTATGCGGAAGGGCAGAGGCGGGCGGGATGTTTACATCCCGCTCATCTCCACCCCTCCACTTCTATTGGCCGCCAGCCGTGTGACGTTGCTGTGACGCCGCACGACCCGCCCCTTAGGAAGGAGGCGGGTCGCCGGCCAGAGCGACGTCACACGGCAGGTGAGTGCATGTGAAGCTGCCGTAGCGATAACGTTTGCTACGGCTGCAATCACAAGATATCGCTGCTGCGACGGGGGCAGGGACTATCGCGCTCGGCATCGGCTTGCGATGTCATAGTGTGCAAAGTACCCCTAACAATAGGCCATCAATGTTAAAGACCCGGACGATTCCTTTAATGTGATTATGTTGCCCTTTAAAAGTCAAGCCAGCCTTTTAACACCAGAAGTCCCAGAGAGGGGTCATTTAACATTTCTACCATTGGAACCCTATGGAGCTCGAAATTCCTGGGACTTCTAGTGTTAAGACCCCAAAAGTGTTACTCCACAGAGAGAAATTGTGATTTGTGCTGTGTCTGGAAGTGCATTGTGCATGATGATGAACTTACAGTTCTCAACCTCATACTGTCTTTCCTACCTATCAGCATCTTCCCCTGACTGATTGATTGACAGGACAGTAGCTGCATATCAGAGAAAATGACACGTCAATCAGCCAGGAGTGGTTGCTGCTTGGAAGGAAACACAGGGTGAGGCTGAGGAGCTGTAAGTGCATTGCTGCGTCCAATACATCTCCAGACACAACTTGAAAGGGAGATTTCTTACAGCTGAAGCAGTGCATTATTGAATGGCTTATCTTTTAAAGGACTATACAATATTAATGGTTTTGGGGGGAGGGTAAGGGTAAAGTTTCTCGTATGTTCCCTTTAACAAGACTGTGATAAAACCAGTCATCAATACCAGAGTAGTGAGGAGTGGAGAGGGAAAATTGCCAGCAATCCAATGAATCAGCTGATTGTACTGCCATGATGCCCCAGCGCCATACATTGTGCAGTGGAAGTGCATGGATCCCCAAGCTCTCTTACAAAATAGTGAATAGCTCAGAGCCATCAGCTCCATTTACTGCCACTACACAGTACATGGAGCTGACTAAGGAACTTCAAACTTGCCGCAGAGTGCAGCTGATCATAGGGGGTATGTGGCGCCCCTGAGGCTTCCGTCGCCACAGAGACATTGCACCTCAGCCAGAGGTGTGATGTCCCATCCTGGGTAAGGAAAGGGGTACATGCCAGTTCACAGGTAAAACTGCACTACACCCATTGCTAGGCACACACTGGGACCAGGGACAGTGGCAGCAACCCTCCCATGCTGCATGCTGGGAGGGGTCGTAAGACCCATCCCTGCTCCCATAGGTTGGTAGCTTAGCAACTGGGGAGGTGGGAGGAGCCACCCGAGAGCAGATAGAGACAGGAAGGTCAAGAGAGAAGTTTCAGTTTACCTCAGAGAGTGAGAGAGTGAGGAGGCAGCATGTAGCTGTGAAAGAAAAAGGAGCTCTGAGTTCAGAGTGTCCGCAACAGAGAAAGAAAGCAACAGAGAGAGAAAGCTCTAGTCAGGCAGGAGCTAAAGAAAGAAGAAAGTGACGCTTCCTGGTGAAGACCCTGGGACTCAGAGGGTCCAGGTGACACCAAGTAGGGAAAGAAAGGATTCCAGGGCCACAGATAGCTTTTGAGCTGGTGGCCTGTTTCACAAGAACATCGGTGGAGGGATCAAGCTGCATTCAGGGGACGGTCCCTAGTCACTGGAGGAGGAGAAGTCAACTCCAAAGGTTAACAACAGCGGTCCAGGGAAGCTGCACGCTCCCCGGACCCCAGCCCACAGCAGAACCTCTAGAAAAGGGGCAAGTAACCGACAGGCAAGCTCCCAGCCCGGAGGCTGCAGTGGAGGCCGAGCCAGGTTCATCCAACAAGGGCAAGGCTAGTGAAGTCAGCTGAGAAAGGAACACAGAGAGGTGCACTGGCATTTACCCCCAGATCTACCCGGGATCGGCGGAGGTCCCTGACAGGGGATTCAAGCACACCAGTGGGCAACCGGACAGCTGCCGTGTCAAATAACAAACTGTGAGTAAACATCTTGAAACTGCAGTCCCTGGTGTTGCCTCTGTTATTTCATCTGCATAGACTTCTGTGACGCCCTGGGCAAGCCAGGGGTCACAGGTAATGACACCACCACACCCTACACCCCGGTTAGGTACACCTTAGCTAAACCTAAAATCCTTGTTGCCTTCCCCAGGGGCTGATGTCCACACCAGGGGGTGGAGCCAGGCGGTTGGTCTCCACCCACCAAGGAGTTCACAGTCCTGGAGGAGGGAGAACACAGGCAGTTGAGAGTTGAGTGAAGGAAGAGAAAGTGAGAGGAGCTGAGCAGTAGTGCAGTGAGAGTAGTGAAAGAGGAAAGTGACAGTTTGAAAGCCTGAAGTTAGCCCGGGTGTGTGCCCCAGACTGAGACAGCAAGGTTAGCAGACGGCAGTGACCGTCTGCAGTGGAGGCTGATCGGAGTTGCCGTAAGGACCGCGGACGGGTGGTGGCCCGGCAGTACCGGACCGGTACACAAGGAAAAGCCAACACCATTGGCGGGGGCCTTTCGGATCCCGGCAAGGCTTGGAGTCGCCGTGAATTTGCCAAATCCGTCAGTGAAGGGGACCTCCGGGTCTCTCAACAACTAAGTCCCGATTGAAGGCAACAGTCCAACCGTATGCGAGAGACACCGCCATCGCCAAGGCACCAGTTTCTCAGGGCCAGCGCCTGCGGGCAAAGAGGGGCTCCTCCGGCCCATATCCAAGTCGGGGAGCGGGTAACCGGTGGGAATCCATCGCTACCAACCAGGGCCGGATTAAGGTTGGTGGGGGCCCCTGGGCAGAAAATCTGGTGGGGGCCCCATAACGTTAACATTTTTAGCCATAACAGTAGAGCGCGAACTGTAGCATTTAGATAGAAATCCAATGAACATTTATCCTGTTCTGCCACATTCAGATTTACAGTACTACAATACAGACACAGTCCAGGATCACTCACAGCCGTCACTTATACACGGAAAGTAGAGTTAAGGCTGCTTTACACATTTCGATCTCGTATGCGATCACACATGCCCCCATCATATGTGCGGAACAGGCAATTTGTTGCCCGTGTCGCACAAACGATTACCCCCATCACACGTACCTTCCAAACGACCTCGCTGTGGGCAGCGAACATCCACTTCCTGGAGTGGGAGGGACATTCGGCGTCACAGCAACGTCACACAGCGGCCGGCCAATAGAAGCGGAGGGGCGGAGATGAGCGGGACATAAACATCCCGCCCACCTCCTTCCTTCCGCATTGCCGGCAGTACGCAGGTAAGCTGCAGTTCATTGTTCCCGGGGTATCACACGGAGCGATGTGTGCTGCCTCAAGAACGATGAACAACCAGACGTTCAATTTTTAGAAAATGAACGACGTGTCAGCGATCAACGTTTTAACGCACAATCAGGGTCGCACGTAGCTGTCACACACTACAATATCACTAACGATGCCGGATGTGCGTCACTTACGACGTGACACATTGTTAGATATATTGTAGCGTGTAAAGCTTTACTCACATTTTTTACTGATCCCAATGTTAAGGCAGCCAGGGCCGGCTCCAGGTTTTTGTGGCCTCCGGGTGAAAGAGTCTCAGTGGACCCCATCCACACACAGACACGCACACACACATACAGGCATACATATACATATTTGAAGACAAATTCAGAAAAATACATATAAACAGACAAATATATGCACAGTCATATACACTGACATATATGCAGACACAGACGCATTAGGGGTCGTGCGCACGTTGTGTAATTCCATGCATTTACACTGCGTATAGCACTGCAGTGTAAATGCATGCGTTCTGCGTCCCCTATACAAGCTATGTAGATTGTGCATGATACGCGCGCACGTAGCTTTTATGAACGCAGTGATTTGGGTGCTAAAATGTTGACCCAAATCTGTGCGTTCATAAAATGAGCATGTCAATTATTCCGTGCGTTCTGGATGCAGCTCCCGCTCTGTCTATGGTGAGGGCAGCAGCCATAGCGCATGAAATCGGATTTTCTGTACAGAAAAACTGCATCCATTATGCAGTGTTTCTGCAGCGATTTGACGCGCACATGTGTTGTCAAATCGCTGCAGAATATTCAGCAGTTACGTGTGCATGAGCCTTTACAGGTATTAATATGGGGAAGTCGCCAGCAGCCTCACTCACCTCTCCCGCTTGTTTCCGTCCAGCTCCTTCAGGACATGTGGCTGTGTTTCACGATGGCTGTCACTAACACACATGACTGCACACTGACAGCACTGCTGTATATACATCACAGGAGGGGCTGGGGGCTACGATATATACATTACAGGAGGGGCAGGGGGCATAGATGTTACTGGAGTGGCAAACAGCTCTGGTGGTGTACTCATTACTGGGATGGGTGACATAGCGCTCTGGGGGACCCATATAGTTCTGGGGGGGGCCGCACAGATTGCTCTAATTCATATATATACACACACAGTACTGCTTCTTACACACACAGCTCTGACACACACACACTACAATGCACCCTCTACACACACACACAATGCACCCCACATCACCTCCTACACACACACAATGCACCCCACATCACCACACACTACAATGCAGCCCCCCACACACACACACTGCACCCCACATCACCTCCTACACACACACACACACACACACACACACACACAATGCACCCCACATCACCTCACACACACACACACACACACACACACAATGCACCCCACATCACCACACACACACACACAATGCACCCCACATCATCTCACACACACACACACACACAATGCACCCCACATCACCACACACACACACACACACACACAATGCACCCCACATCATCTCACACACACACACACACACACAATGCACCCCACATCACCTCACACACACACACACACACAATGCACCCCACATCACCTCACAAACACACACACAATGCACCCCACATCACCTCACACACACACACAGAGAATACAATGCACCCCCCATTACACCTCCTCCCACATACAATACAATGCACCCCCCATTAACCCTCCCCCACACACAATACAATGCACCCCCCCATTAACCCTCCCCCACACACAATACAATGCACCCCTCATTACCCTTCCCCACACAGAATACAATGCACCCTCCATTACCCTTCCCCACACACACGATACAATGCACCCTCCATTACCCCTCCCCCCACACACAATACAACCCTCATCACCCCCTACACACACAAATTACACTGCCCCATCACTACACACTCCTCCCCCCTTCCTCGGAATACAGTACTCCTCCTCTGCCTGTCACAGAGCTGTGTTCCTTCACAAATGTTCCCCGTTGTGTCCTCAGCCCCTCCTCACTCATCCCCATTAATTACACCTGTCTCTTCAGCTCCTTCATGGAGCGCTCGCTTCCTCTTGTCTCCTGTGTGGCGCCTGCAGCACTGTGATGACGTCAGCAAGGTGCTGATCTCATCACGTTGCTGCACGTCGGGGGCGGGGCCGGGTCCCGGCGCGCTGCTCAAATGTATTTACGTCTGAAAGATGCAAATACATTTGAATAGGAACGGAAAGAGGAAGCTGCGGTAATCGGCTCTGCTGCGCTCCTCTGCAGTGTACATGCCGAGCACAGCACACAGCAGAGCCGACAGAGCACAGCGCGCTGCCTCCTGCTAGTGTGCCTGGCATGCACACAGTGTAGAGGAGCGCAGCAGGGACAGCAGATACAGCGGCGCACTACACCGTGCCCCTGCTTCTAGGGAGGGGGAGGGAGGGGAGGGGAGGGGGGGCAGCTGCCCGCCCCTCGCTGGGTACGGCCGCAGCACATAGCAGGGAGCATTAGCACACCTGACCCCGGAAGTACAAGCGGCCGCTGGTACTTCCGGTGTCAATCAGCGTCCTGTGCCCGCAGTTTGTTTTTGCGTCTTAAAGACGCAGATACAAATAAATAGCGGTGCTTCAACACCCCGCGCCTCCCCCCCGAAAACACAGCTGATTTATTAGACTGTCTTTACGGAGGGGGAGAGGGTGTGAAGAAAAAAAAATGCTGACAGGTGACAAGTATGGTGGGGGCCCCCTTAAAAGCTCTTTTGGTGGGGGCCCCTGGGCTGGAGCCCCGTCTGCCCCGCCTATAATCCGGCCCTGCTACCAACAGTAAACTTAGGTGCAGGAAAAGTGACAGTCACCGTTAACTACCGGGGAAAAGCAACAGTAGCCGTCCGTGGGAACCGTCTTTCCAGCCGTGTGTTTTACCGAGAACTGTGTCACCGTCTCAGGCTGAGTGAGTACCACCGTGCCGTGAGGCACAGCGCTGCCCCCGCGACCCTGCACCTCACCAGGCCCCGCACCTGGCCTGCCATCCCTCATCCTCCACCTCATCACTGGGCCCCGGGACAACCACCCCCTACCCACGGAGGGGAGAACTAACAACTTTGCTGCTCCCTGTCACCGCTCCCGGGATCCCCATACAGAGCAGCGGTGGGGTTACCAAAAATCATCACAACCGTGGGTGGCGTCACGGACAATAAATCCCCAAAACCAAACCCCTTTTCACTCACGGGCGAGGAGCGCCGCTCGAGTCCCTGGGATCCGGCCCATCGCTCGAGCCACTGAGCAGCAGAGGCCGCAGCAGCGGCAGCCGGACCCGAGCAGTGGGAGAGCTCAGCGTCCCCTCCTCCGCCCGCGACACTTCCATCACACCATAGACTCTCACGAGCACCAACTGTTGCCCCGGGGTACCGCTCCACCTGTGGGGAGCAGGACCATCCAAGCTGCCATTCCATCAGCCCCGGAGGCCCCATACAGCAGTGGCGGCTTAATAGCCGCAAACCACAGGTGGTGTCACGACAACCATAAACTTTATTCACCCCCAAGTCACCAGCCATATTTAATTGACACCCACCAGGGCCACGGAGCCGGGCCCCGCCACCACTGACGACCCCCGGACTAGTCCGGCCCGGCACCGGGTGTCCCATAGCCCTGGGGTGGGTGAAGTCAACTTCAGGGAGTCAGAAGATGATCACAATCATCATGATGATCATAATGATCATCATCAACCCAAAAATGATGATGGCCTCTCTATAAAAAAGTCCACTGAAGAAGTGATAGCCGGTCTGTGTCTGTTTTGTGGTGTGAGCTACTACATGATAAATATTCCAGTGTATTAGAGCATTAAAGGATTTTTTTGGATCTTAAAGTTTGATTATGTTGATGATGATGATGGTTAAAATACTTTAAGATCTAAAAAAAAAATCCTGTAATGCTCTAATACACTGAAATATCTATCATGTACTCACATCCCAAGACAGACCAGCCATCACTTCTTCAATGGACGTTTACTGCAGCCTCAGTATAGGCACAATGCCGGGACGTTTAGATGGGGCTGTTTTTGTTATGCTGCTCAATCCCATTCTAATTCCTTAAAATGATAACGTCTGAGGAGCAAGACCTCACACGCCATACAAGCAGCTCTCATAATGGCCAGTACTGAAACCACAAAATACTCATTATGATGCACCTTTGTATTTTACCAAACCACAGAAAACACAACCATAGATTCAATGTAAAAGGATTCTGTACGGCACAAATGAAGTGAGACCATGTCCATCACATATAAAACGTTCTGCTCCAAAATCAAAACAACAAAACCAGGCAGCAGATAGGAATACAAAGTGACGACTGACGCTTGTTTACTTCAGGAACTTTTCTAAAAGCATGAACTATTTTGTAAGACTCTTCTGAAATTAGACAGATGGGAAAACAAACTGAAAGGTGTCGATAATAGCATCCCGCCCTCCTCTCCATATGGAGTAGCAATGAGAGGTGTTTGCATGTTCTAGGTGGTTACAGAATTAAAGCAGTACTGTAATCCAGGTTGTAGAAGTGTAGGAGGTGGTCGCGTTAACCCCCACCCCTATAGTATTATGCTGTCCCCCTGTACAGCAAAGAACAAGTTTTATACTAATTTGTTTGCCAATGTAGTATGTAGTTATGAAGCTATGGTGAACTGAGGGCTACTGCAGGTTGTAGGCTTATCCAAAGAGATCTTCAGGTTCCTTCTGAAGGTTTCCACAGTAGGTGAGAATCTGATGTGTTTAGGGTAGATTATTCCAGAGTATGTGGGAGGCACAGGAGAAATCTTGATAGTGGGAAGAGGAGATAAGAGAGGAGCAAAGAAGGAGATCTTGTGAGGATCGGAGGTTGCTTGCAGCTAAGTACCAGAAAACCAGGTCACAGATGAATTGATGAGATAGTGACTCGCCCACCCCAGGGCTATGGGACACCCATTGCCGGGCCGGACTAGTCCGGTGGTAGTCAGTGGTGGCTGGGCCCGGCTCCGTGGCCCTGGTGGGTGTCAGTATAATATGTGGCTGATGACTTTAAATTTGTGTTCGTGACGCCACCTGTGGTATGCGGCTATTAAGCCGCCGCTGCTGTGTAAGGCCTCCGGGGTGATGAAGTGGCAGCAATGGTGGTACTGCTCCCCACAGGTGGAGCGGTGCCCCGGGACACAGTTGGTGCTTGTGGAAGTCTATGGTGTTGTGTGACTAGCACGGTGCAGGGCCGACAAGCAATGAAAGAAACAGGCACAAACAGTAGTCTCTTTACCTTCTCCTCTTTTACTCGGCAGAAGTTTAGTCCAGGGAGACCGTCACAGATGGTAAAGATGGTCCGGCCGGCCTGGAAGTGCCTGGGGTGATCTTTGGCCAGTTGAGTATGAGGCCTACTCCTTAATCTTTCTTTGCTGTTTAGGACACTGCACTTTGGGTTAGCAATTGCCCTCTTGCTGCTGGGACTGGTGGTTCGTCCCTTTTTCTATGGGGTAGACTGCGCAGGCCCTCTCTGGTGCTTCTCTGCTGGAGTCCACACCAGGCCCTTGGGATGCAGCTGTACCCTCAGTTTGCTTCTGGGCCAGGGGGCTTGCAGCTCTCCTGCCCTCCGGATTCAGCTACCAGGGATGGATTTTATGCCCTGGCAACCACAGACTCCGATGTCCGAGTCTCCTCTGTGCCTCTCTGCACTTCTTGCTTCACTGGGCCAAGCTCTTCCAGCTCTAGGCCCCAGTTCTACAAGGCAGCACTACTCTCCGTCTGTCCTCTTTCACTCCTGTCTCCAGACTAACTACTACTTCCTCCCTTCAGCCAGACTTAAGGAATGCTCCCCGAAGTTCCAGGTTCAGAGCTCCCTCTGCTGGCCGGAGGGAGAACTGTGTTGGGTGTTAACTTACTGGCCAATAGATCTCCCAATTACCTCCAGGCTCAGCATTAACCCTTTGGGAGGCCAATGCTGTTGTGGCGACCAGGTCCTGGGGCGCCACACTAGGTTACGGGTAGCTTTGTATGTCAGGGTTAGTATTTTGAAATTGAGTAGAGGAGAGGACTGGGAATGGGGAGGGGAGACAGGTGGATTAGTCGGGCAGCAAAATGTAGGATAGATTGGGTTTGGAGGGGAGTAAGAGTGTTAGAAGGGAGGCCACATTGCAGGAGTTTACAGTAGTCCAGGCGGGAGATGATGAGGGCATGTACTAGTGTTTTTGCAGATTCTTGGTCAAGGAATGTACGGATCCAGGAAATATTTCTGAGTTGGAGTTCGCAGGAAGTGAAGAGGTCTTGAATATGTGGCTTGTAGGAGAGAGCAGAGTCAAGAGTTACCCCCAGGCAGCAAGCACGCAGGACTGGGGAGAGTGAGAAGCCATTGGCTTTGATGGATAAATCAGATGGAGTGGTAGAGTGGTAGAGTGAGAGGGGAAAAAGATGTTGAATTCTATTTTTTTCCAAGTTCAGTTTTATAAATCAAGCAGAAAAGAATGATGAAATAGCAGACAGACATTGTGGGATTTTGGTTAGTAAGGAGCTGATATTAGGGCCAGAGAGGTAGATTTGTTTATCATCAGCATAAGGCTATGTGTCCACGTTGCTTTTTACCTGCTTTTTACCTGCTTTTTTGCTGCTTTTTCAACTGCAGCGTTTAATGGCAAAATAGATGTGCTCTGCTTTTCAAGCAAAGTCTATGGGAATTTGGGTTTCTTGTCTGCACTATGCAGTTCAAACTGCAGCCTTTTTCTAGCAGAAATTTGGTCAAAAACTCTGCTTTGCAGTTCAAAACGCAAATGGCAAAAACAATTGACATGTCAATTGTTTTTGCCATTTGGGTTTTGCACTGCAAAGCTGAGTTTTTGTCCAAAGTTCTGCCACAAAAAGGCTGCAGTTTGAACTGCATAGTGCAGACAAGAAACCCAAATTCCCATAGACTTTGCTTGAAAAGCAGAGCACATCTATTTTGCCATTAAACGCTGCAGTTGAAAAAGCAGCAAAAAAGCAGGTAAAAAGCAGGTAAAAAGCAACGTGGACACATAGCCTAAAGAGGATAATGAAAGCCGTGGGTCTCAAGGATCTGTGCTAGGCTGAAGGTGTAGATGGAGAACAGCAGGGGTCCAAGAACTGAACCTTGGGGTACACCAACAGATAGGGGGAAGAGTGGTGAGGAGGTGGTGTGAGAGTGGGAGACGCGGAAAGTCCAGTCTATTAGATGTGAAGTGATCCAGGATAGGGCAAGTCTGTGATACCAAGAGATGAGATAATCTGTAGCAACAGGGAATGGGCCACAGTGTCAAAGGCAAAAGACAAGTCGAGGAGGAGGACAGAGTAGTGTCACTTGGCTTTGGCGGCTATTAGGTCATTGGTGACTTTAGTTAGAGCAGTTTCAGTGGAATGATTCACTCAGAAGCCAGATTGTAACCGGTCAAAGGAGGAGCAGGAGGAGAGGTGGGAGGACAGTTCAAGATGGACATGTTGTTCCAATAGTTTTGAGGAGAAGTGATATGGAGCGATAGCTAGACACAGAGGCTGGGTCAAGGGAGGGCATTTTGAGGATGGGTGTGATGGAGACATGCTGAAGCATGAGGGGAAGACACCAGTTGTTAGTGAAAGGTTGAATAGAGGGGTTAGGGTTGGGAATGGGCTGCAGGGAGGTTGGGGATGAGGTGGGATGGGAGCGGGTCAAGTGTGCAGTTGGTGAGATGTGATCTGGAGAGAATAGAGGAGAGCTGGTCTTCTGTCATAGTGGAGAAGTTGGTTATGGAGGAGGATGGCTCAGTAGTTATTGGGAGGGGCTGTAATTTTGCCAATGGATCTCTGCAAGATCCGTTCTAAGATATTGTAATTTCTGCAGGATTCGATTTTTAAACATGGGAGTCTATGGGAGACAGATCAGTTAATGGATTATTATTTTTCTTCCATTTGTAACGGATTGTGTAAGAAAAAAAATGAACACGTTACAAATGCAAGTAAAATGGATGGCTCAGTAGCAATCAGTTAATAGATCCATTCTCCATAGACTCCTATGTGAAAAAAAACACGGATCCGGCAGACATCAGTTATTTAACAGACAAAAAAAAAAGTTGTGATTGCAGATGTTTTTTTTTCCAACGGATCTCTGCTGGATCTGTTCTAACAGATGATTACATGACATGTGAACTTAGCCTTAGGCGGGCTTTGCACACTATGACATCGCAGGTGCGATGTCGGTGGGGTCAAATTGAAAATGACGTACTTCCGGCATCGCATGCGACATCGTAGTGTGTAAAGGCTCGATGATACGATTAACGAGCGCAAAAGCGTCATAATCGCATCATCGGTGTAGCGTCAGCGTAATCCATGATTACGCTAGCGCGACGGTCCAATGTTGTTCCTCGCTCCTGCGGCAGCACACATCGCTGTGTGTGAAGCCGCAGGAGCGAGGAACATCTCCTACCGGCGTCACTGCGGCTTCCATAGGATATGCGGAAGGAAGGAGGTGGGCGGGATGTTTACATCCCGCTCATCTCCGCCCCTCCGCTCCTATTGGCCGCCTGCCGTGTGACGTCGCAGTGACGCCGCACGACCCGCCCCCTTAATAAGGAGGCGGGTCGCCGGCCAGAGCGACGGTCGCAGGACATGTGAGTCCATGTGAAGCTGCCGTAGCAATAATGTTCGCTACGGCAGCTATCACAAGGATATCGCTGCTGCGACGGGGGCGGGGACTATCGCGCTCGGCATCGCAGCATCGGCTTGCGATGTCGTAGTGTGCAAAGTGCACCTTAAATGGATAGCATTGTAGATTTGATTGGTACGAAGTTTTGACTGGTACTGCATCTTAGTTGGTTATTACTTTTGTGGCTGGCACCATCATGTGGCCAGTGTTGGCACTATACTGCAATACCAACATTTTGTTTAAAAGATTTCACTGCGGTAAAAAAATGCATCTTGTCTAAAAGATCTTGGAAAAAATATGAGAAATCCACCTTTTTCTTCTTTAGGTTTTCCCATGTAGCCTGATCACTGGTCTTTTAATTTGCTTCAAATTCCTCCATAATTGATCCATTGGCAGGCTTCTCCTGCTGTGGCCGTGCAGGCACAGATAACATGACGGAGCTCTCATAGCCGGCGGTTAGACCTCGAGCAGTCCACTGACTGTTGTAACCAGCGTTGATGACTATACATTGCCAGCATACAGGGATGTGCACAGTGATCTGAGACTCTTGGCTTGTACACAGTAAGTGATCACTGCACGCTCTCGGCCATAGCAGACAACTACATGGAACATCGCTGTGTGCCTGCATTTAATACTCATCAGTGCTACTTAAAATGTTGTGCAAGCCAGCGCGTTCATATGATGCAGGCATAAAGTGTTATTCTATATAGCTGCCTTTCTGCACTATGTCAGAGATAGCTTCTTCAGTTACTGGGAGCAAAAGCAAATACCTTCTGATCTGTAGACACTGATGACACCTTAGGGGTACTTTGCACGCTGAGACATCGCTAGCCGATGCTAGCGATGCCGAGCACGATAGTACCCGCCCCCGTCGCACATGCGATATCTTGTGATAGCTGCCGTAGCGAACATTATCGCTACGGCAGCTTCACACGCACTTACCTGCCCTGTGACGTCGCTCTGGCTGGCGAGCCGCCTCCTTCCTAAGGGGGCGGGTCGCGCGGCGTCACAGCAACGTCACACGGCAGGCGGCCAATAGAAGCGGAGGGGCGGAGATGAGTGGGACGTAAACATCCCGCCCACCTCCTTCCTTCCGCATTGCCGGTGGAGGCAGGTAAGGAGATATTCCTCGCTCCTGCGGCTTCACACACAGCGATGTGTGCTGCAGCAGGAATGAGGAATAAGATCGTATCTCCTATTGGTGCGACATTATGAAAAATGACCGACGCTACACAGATCACCGATTTACGACGCTTTTGCAATCATTTATCGGAGCATCTAGGCTTTACACGTTGCGACGTCGTTACCGGCGCCGGATGTGCGTCACTTTCGATTTGACCCCGACGATATCGCAGTAGCTATGTCGCAACGTGCAAAGTACCCCTTAGGCTAGCTATGTGATGCTCAATTTCAATTGCAATATTGAATGGATCAATCATGCCAACAGTGGTACGGCCTTTTCTCCAGTGTTCCAGGAGCCGCTGGTTTTGCAATTTCAATGTTGAAGAATGTTTACAATATATAAACAGTGGGTGGAATAAGCATTGAACACGTCACCAATTTTTTAAGTAAATATATTTCTAAAGGTACTATTGACATGAATTTATCATCAAATGTTGTACCATTCATTCCAATCTACACAGGCAAGGAAATCAAACCATACATGTTCATAAATTAAGTTGTGTAACAATGAGAAATTACACAAGGGAAAACGTATTAACACATGAAGAAAGCAAAGTGCCAAAAGCCATGGAAAATCATAACACCAGCTGAAATCTACCCATAATTAAAAAAAACAATCCTGCCACTTAGTGAAAAATAATATCAGCTAGTTCAATTGATGGCCTATAAAAAGGTGTATCATTATCAAGGTGCCACACAAGAAACATATTAGGATTGGTTAAACCAGTGAGCTGTCTCAAGACCTTCACAACCTTATTGTTGCCAAACATACTCATGGCATTGGGTACAGAAGAATTTGTAAGCTACTGAGGGTTCCAGTGAGCATTGCTGGGGAAGTGGAAAGGACATCAGTTTACAATAAACCAGCCTTGAACAGGTGCTTATTGCAAGATTTCAGATAGATGAGTGAAAAGAATCAGAAGCGTTGTCCAAGAGCCAAGGACCACCTGTGGAGAGCTACAGAATGAAAAACTTATACCTGCTGATTGCAGGTAAAAAAAAAAAAACAATAAGTAATGCACTCCCCCTCCATGGCCTGTATGAACGTGAACCAAGCAATACTCCATTGCTGAATGAAAAGCATGTTCAAGAGCATTTCAAGTTTACGCAACAACATTTAGAAAAGTGTGTGAAATACTTGGGAGAATATACAGTAGCCTGGTCATATATAACATTCTGTTCCGTTTCATTCCTGGCAATCCATCAGATGAAGGGTCTGAGTTATAGACCGAAATGTTATTGTTTATTCCATGGATTACAGCCACTAATAAAACTGTTCACTTTCAGTTCTGAGGGAGTCCGAGATTTATTTTTTGTATATACCTTAAAGAGTGGTATCCTATCTGAACCCCTTTTTTCCTGACTAAGTGACATGTATATATCTTTTACGCTTGTGTGTTTGTATATAAATCAGCTTGATGTTTCATGTTTTGTATAACTGCACACATTTTTATGCCTTTGTATAACTAACTTCCTTGTGACCACTAATATTCTTAAAATGTACAATATGGGTACATGGCCACTAGAATACATGACGTATCTATAGGGATAAGCGGGTCTCCAATGTAAAACTTCCCCTTACCAACTGTACCTAAAATAATGACACAGACTATGACTTTATTGCACGAATGGCCACAGCTTTATTTAACAGTATATATGTACCCAAACTCGTGGCTCCACATGCCACCCATTGATAAACACATAACCTGTACATATATACTTATTCTCCACAAACCACACCTGATAGATCCGTCCGAGAGGCCAACCATCATTCCTATCCCCCGGCCGTAACCTCCAACCGGCCCAGAGGATCACCTCGGCCGTGACCAACCGACCCGAGGTGTGGGGTAATAATGTTCCATCGTTAATTACCCCTCCCCCGAACCTGTAGGACCTCCGCCCACAAGTTCCCATCCAAACCGAAGCCAGTCCCCCTGAGTGGCTTCATACCAACAAACCGACTGTCGGTACTCCCAACCTCTCTGAACGGACCTATCACCCCGCCACAGACCGGCCAAGTGACACCTTACTTGGCCCGGGCCCCCCACACCCCCATTGCTTTGCTCTAAGCCATCCCACAAACCCAACATCCACAAATCCAAACCTATGTCCGTGAGATGGACCCCATCTCACCTCAAACACTGCTCAGTGGACTCCTCCAGCTCTCTATGTCGGACCACTAATCCCCCATTTCGCGCTAAGAACCTGCCAATTGCCCGGTTCAATTTTTTACCCGGGCCCTGTTAATTCCATCCACCGACCTCGCGAAACGCCACTGTCTCCGGGTATGATACCGGATTCTACAATCAAATACCAGGGAACGCCTTCCACAAATGCAACAAGTCAAACTTGACATCCCCTTTCCAACTCTCTCGCCGCCCTCACTCCAAGGTCATTCCTTCCCACAAGCAGAATTAACATATCCGGTTCCCGATCAATACGGCTATAATACGCCCCTCAGGGCGAACTCTCCCCCAGGTCATGCCCAAATTCCGAGCCATTTCAGACGGGCTTCCGTCATCGCCACTCCGAGCTGCCGACCGTCCCGGCGAACATCCGCCCGCAAAGCTTCCCACCATCTCCCAATCTGCCGAATCCAATCCTCACTCAGCCCTCACCTAACTGCTTCAGTCGCTGCCCCAATCCGGAAGGAGTGGGACCCTCAATCCCTTGGCTCCACCCACACCCATACTAAAGCCATCTTCAGCACTGCGATAAACTGGAATCGCTATAAAGCGGATCCATCCCCATGCCTAAAGAAAACAACGGGGTAACCACCCCGCACCTTCAAAAAACTCCTTTCACTTGTACCACCGGGCATAGCTGGTGCCCTGGAAATTCAAACACCACCAGGCGTCCACGGCCCACTTGATCAGTCTTTGAAAACCGTAGCCAGCATTCCGCTCTATCCATCCCAAGCATCACACCCTCCACCAACAGTCCGCCTCCCGCTTGCCCAGCCGGGCTAACCAATTCTCCAATGCGAAAGGCCCAAAGAACGCCAATACGAAGGCCACCGTGAACAAGGCTCGTTCATAAGGAAACGAGCATATATCTCCACAAACACCCCACCAAACGAACCAACAATGGGAACGCTATAGGCCGCCTTGTTTCCCGCGACCACGCTCCCTTTCGAAAACCCCCTCATCGCCTGCCGTTCCAGAAAAACCTTTGTCGCGTCCCGAACCCCTTGCATTTCAAACAAGAAAGCCCACGCCTTCAATTTGTAACCTATGACCGAAACAGACCGACCTGCAGAAAAAATCCCCACTAATCAACGACAAAACTGCCAACGCTCATCCCGTGTAACCAGGCTCCATACAATCCGCCTTCACCAACTCTACCCATTTCTGCCACACCGACTGGTACCAGCAACCAGTAGCCTCGGCCACCGATCTCCTAATTCCCTCAAATGCTACACAGACGCCAGGTCCCCAGCCATTACAGGCATAGTTCTCCATCCTCGTCTGCTCCCGCCACAGTCACCAGAACCTGTGATACTGCAATCGAGATAGCGCATTAGCCACCTCATTTTGAACCCCGGCACATACCGCGCCCCCACACCAATGTTTAGCGCCCAGCAACGCAACACCAGATGCCTCAAGTACCCCACTACAGGAGGTGATTTAGCCGACAGTGAATTGCTAGAATGCACCACCGCCATGTTATCACAATGCATGCAAAGCTTCTTGCCTGCAAATTCGGGGCCCCACAACTCCACAGCCACTAAGATGGGAAACAATTCCAGCAGCGCGAGATTCTTTACAAGCCCCTTTTTTCACTCAAAGCCATGGCCATTACCAATGCACCAATGTGTTTGAAAAAATTGCCCCAAACCAGACGCCCCCGCCGCGTCCGTAAATGATTCCAGCTGTCTATTCGACAATGCCATTGCTCATCCATGACATCTTTCCGTTGTATTGGTCGAGAAACGCATCCCACACCAGCAGATCTCCTTTCGTCACCTCTGCACTCTGACAAAATGATCCGGAGCGGTCACCCTTGTAGCTGCGCTCGCCAATCGCCTATTAACTATTCGCCCCATCGGCATACTGCGACAGGCAAAATTCAATTTTTCACGCACTGACTGCAAATCCCGCAACCGCACCTTCCCAGCCTAATACAAAACTGCACTGATGCCTTCAATTCACGCAGCTTGCCCCACCGGCAATCGGCATTCTATAGCCACCGTATCAATTTCGATGCCCAAAAACCCCAAGCAGTCACTGACCCTTCCGCTTTTTCTTTTCCAACGGAATACCCAGGCTTCCCGCTATCCACTCTAACATAAATAACAACAAGGAACAAAACTAAGGAGCCCACCAGGCCAACGCAAAGAAATCAACCAAATAGTGAATCACTGAATGGACTCCTGCCACATCCCTGACTACCAATTCCACAAAAGAACTAAACGCTTCAAAATAAACACATGAAATGGAACAACCCCATGGGCAGGACCGATGCACACAGTATTCAATATCCCACATGCACTCTAAAAGCTGAAAACTCTCCGGATGCCGGATGTAAACCAAAAACTGGTTCCACGTCCGCCTTGGCCCTCAGGGCTCCCCTGCCCGGCTACCCGCACTGACTCCAATGCCGTGTCAAACGAGACATGAAGACCGCAGACAACTCAGGTGAAATCCCATCGTTCACTGACAACTCTGCCGGATAGGATAAATTATGAATGAGCCAAAAAGGTGTTCGGCTCCTTCCTGGGTACCACCCCAAGTGGCGAAATCTTCAAGCTGGAGAATGGCGGGTCCTTGAACAGGCCCGCCATCATCCACAACTCCACCCCCTTCTGCAGCTTTTCCCCTTACCAGCTCCAGATGTTCTTTAGCGGACCTCAAATTACCCGGGCGAAACACCGGCGCCTCGGATTCAAACGGAATCCAGAAACACTCCCTAAAACCTGTCGCCAACAGCTCCACCGCCCAAACATACGAATATCTATTTAAATAGGGAAGCATCGCCTCTACCCTCACTGGCGGCCTCCCTTTCCAGACCCCTCCCCCAACTCTCCTTAACCTCGTTTGAAACACCTGGCCAAAGAGTGGGAGCCTCCACAACCGGAACACTCGTATTGTAACCGACACGACGCCCCAAACTTACATTGCCCCTCATTAAATTGCCAGCATGACCCTTTTTTTTGACCAGCTGGGGACCCGCCACTCGCACCCGGGCTCCAGGCACCCCCTCGAAAGGGCTGGGCCGGGGCCGTCATTAACCACATCCACAAGGAAATATCTTTGTGGTCCCACCGGATGCCAGGCCGCAGAGCCTTTTGTTACCGGAACTGCGCATCATATCGCAGCCAGCCTAAACAACCATACCCTCTGTACGCCTCGCCGATCGAGTCCATGTAACCGGAAAAGGGGGGGGGGGGGAAGGGGGGGACGACGACACTCCGGCTCCTTTTTCCCAATTACACTGGCTAGGGTCACAAAGGCCTGTAGCCAGTTAGTAAAATTCTCGGGAGCAACCTATACTTCCTTTTCTCTTCATCCTCCTTTTCCTTCTTGGAGTCACTTGGCTTCCTTTGTCCACGTTAAACTTTTCCAAGGGGAGCAGGGAAACATTTTTCACATACTCCCCTTTCCGTATCTTCTCCCTCACCTCCTTTTTTTTCTTTTTTTTTTTTTAAATGTACCCCTAACGGACTTTCAAAGCACACGTATACTGCACTCCATGTCCTGTCGCCCAAACGCACAACCTCATCCTCCTTTTCTTTGGTCTTTCCCACGTCCTTGCTAACCACCGCCTCAGCCGCCGCGCTGTCCGCCTGACCTGCAACAACCGCCAGCACAGCTTCCTGAGCCTCTACCTCGCGCACCGGCACAACCGGCAACACACCCACCGGGGGGCCCACCGAAGCCCCCCGCCGGACCCAGGCCCGCTCTGTCCTAACCGTTCCGCCAACAACCCCTGCAACACCCCCCAACAGCTGACCCCAAAAAATTCCGCCCCGTGTAACCCCGACTGCTGACCGCACCCAGCATACTACCCCCCCGCGGAGGTACCCCCGCCCCCGCTACCCCCAACATTAAACAGTGGTTGTCCTCTCACTGAGCTGCCTCTGAACAGAGCACGAACACGAACGTCCTGCTGCCGCTCCATCCGTCCAGCCGCCTCCTCCAATCCATCTTCCTCGCCGGCTTAAGAAACGCCGCTGAAGTCCTCAGGGGGGACCGGCGAGGGGACAGCCTGCCTCCAGCGGCCATGAACCCCCACGGTCACCGCACCCTGCTCCTCCAGGCGTCTCCCACTGGGCCTCTGTCTTTTCCGCGACGCGGCGTCCTGCCGCCGTTCTTCTTTTCTGCCTCCACTCCTGCCTGCTGCGCCGTCCCCCCTTCCGTCATTTGTATGGGTCTCCCTCCCTGCCGACTGCAGGGAGGCCGTGCCGCTCCGACGTACGCAGGGCACTCCCCCCAGCCTGATCCTCGCTGGGGGGGACCGTTATTACTGACCGGAGCATCCGGCTCTGTGGACTGCAGGGCACTGCTCCCAGTCCTCTCTGGCTGCCGCTCCGATCCGCGCCGCCCCTCACGCACCGATCGCCGCCCTGCCGCCTGCCGGTGGTTTCCGTCCCCGCTCCACAACGCTGGGCACCACCCCCAGCCAGCTCTTCACTGGGGGCTGCCGTCGCTCTGGTCCGGGGCCATGCAGGCCGCAAACCAGAAGTAGGCCTCGCCGAAGCTCCGCCCACTTCCGGCCCACGGGATCTCCGGCGAGGATTCCTCCCGGCGGCCGGTGACTCTCCAGACAGGTGAGGAGAGGTCCGCTGCCCCGGAGGGTCCCCGAGGGGGGGCTCCCAGATCTGTTCCTCCTCCCCCCGCCGGGGGAGTAGCGCTCCGGTGGTCGCGCCCACCAAGCGCGCAGCGCCGGCCCGGGTGCAGGAGCAGCAGTCCTAACCGCTCCAGCCCCCAGACCGCCGCCAGCCGCTCCTGCAGTGCGTCCACTCCGATGGCTTCAAAGGCCCCACCAGCAGTGCAGCCAGGGCCGCCATCTTGCAGGTCAGCGAGGCAGCAGCACAGGTGGGACACACTGGTTGCATGACAAAAGAGGCAGTGACCTATGCACAGCCCCCTTTATACCCCCTGCAACACCCCACCCCTTCCAGTCTATCCCCCAATCCCCTTTGCAGTTTCTCCCACCAATCCAAAAGCCCCATATACAGCCTTCTAGCCATATACCTTAACCCTTTCCTACCCTGAACCCTCCCGATCGTCATGGGGCCTGTTCACCCCTATGGGGCTCACTGCCCATCTTTACTGTGTAAGACTGCCCGCTGGACTCTTCAGGCCAAAATGAACATGAATTAAAATATAAAAAAAACAAAAACAAACAACTTATGTTGAATCTTTTTACAAAATTAAATATTAATCTTTACAGCTTCTCCTACTCTAAAATTTGGGCCCATAAACACATTGAATTAAAGTCACCTGAACCAGCTAAGTTCAATTATTATTTATTTAGTTATTACTAGCTGTACTACCCGGCTTTGCCCGGGTTAATAACTGTTGTTAACAAAATAGAATGTATTAACAAAAATGTATTCTGCACACAAAAACCAAAAAACAGATAGAAATGTAATTCTTAAAAGGCAAAAACTAAGCTAATAGAAGCATTTCACAACATATATTTCAACACCACAGCTATTCCACACAGAATTAACTAAATTGGCCAAGTAATGTGCTCAGTCAGTCTCTTTCCAGGTCAGTCTCTCTTTCCAGGTCTGTCTGTCTGTCTGTCTCTCTCTCTCTGTCTCTATTAGTCTCCCCACCGACATCTTATTACCTCACATATAAGCTTCTTATACTATGAATGTCTTTTGTTCCTATAGCAACCAATCACAGCTCCTACTAATAACCTGTAGTTCCAGGCTCCATTTACTTTAATGGAGGCATGTTTTTTTGGAGAGTAACTGTAAAGCGCGGGGTTAAAATTTCCTGTCAAAACAGTCTACGACGTTCCCTGGGTCACATGAGGTGTCTGCAAAATTTCGTGATTGTAAATGCGACAGTGCGGATACACTTTTCGTTTCACTTTTTCCCCATTATGTAGATAGGGGCAAAATTTGTTTGGTAAATTGGAACGCGCGGGGTTAAAATTTCGCCTCACAACATAGCCTATGATGCGCTCTGGGTCCAGACGTGTGAGTGTGCAACATTTTGTGGCTGTAGCTGCGACGGTGCAGATACCAATCCGGACATACATACACACATTCAGCTTTATATATTAGATTAAAGCGCCATTTATTCCATGACACTTTATATGTGAAAGAGAACAATGGAAAAGATCCAGCTGGACTCCAAGGGGATGAATAAAAATGCTTCTTTATTTGTAACTTGGTTAAAAATAAATATCCATATTCCAAATGAAAACACCGGCTTGTGCACACTGATCAATGGCAGATGTATACCACAACGCGTTTCGGCGGAACGCCTTCCTCAGGACATTAACAGGAGGATATATTCAGGCTTGTCTCTGCAGTGGTGAGCGGTTTTTGTTCTTTTCTCTATATCTACCTATTTACATGTGAAAGGGGTATACATAATAGGGACAAGTACAATAATCAAACAAAACAAGGCACAGACTGGTACAAGAGGATAGAGGCTCCTGCCCGCAAGGGCTCACAGTCTACAGGGGATGGGTGAGGATACAGTAGGTGAGGGTAGGGCTGGTCGTGCGGCGCTGTATCAGACTGAAGGGTTACTGCAGGTTGTAAACTTGTCGGAAGAAATAGGTCTTCAGATTCCTTTTGAAGCTTGTCAAGGTGGAGAGTCTGATATGTTGTGACAGAGCGTTCCAGAGTATGGGAGACGCACGGGAGAAATCTTGGATGCGATGGTGGGTAGAGGAGATGAGAGGGGAGCAAAGAAGGAGATCTTGTGAAGATTGAAGGTTACGTTCAGGTAAGTACCGAGAGACTAGGTCACAGATGTAGGGAGGAGAAAGGTTGTGGATGGCTTTGAACGTCATGGTTAGTGTTTTGAACTGAAGTCATTGAGCAATGGGAAGCCAGTGAAGGGATTGGCAGAGAGGAGAGGTCGGGGAGTATAGAAGTCTTCTGACTCTCCCCTGATAAATTATTTTGGAGAAGAGAAGCATCTGGCCTGTTGGGTTTCCAATGGCCAATGCTTTTGCTCTCCACCTTGCAGTAGCTCTTTCATAGACAACACGGAAGGCCGAGCCAAGCATTCCTGTGTAAGCGGCAGTCGGGAGACATTTCTGTTGGCCAAATGACGGTAAATGGGGGCTATATGCTGCCATAGATTGGACTGCATGATTCCCTTTGAAAAAGAAAACATAGTAAACAGAAAGTGAGCGACGTCACAGAATGCTCCGACGTGGACTGTTCTGTAAATTTTACTTTCAGGCACCATTACTCTATATGAATGCAGGAGGTTATTGTACATTTCATTCTTCCTGTAACATAATAATTACACCGGTCACACATCATTGGAGCAGCTGAGTAATATCTTGGTTTTTCCTTGTTCGGATGAGTGCATTGTATTTTTCAGCTCTAAAACAAGTCAACCTGAACCTCGTACTGCATCATAAGCAGTTTTATTGCCGCATTGCCGTGGACATACTGTATGTTTTTAACAAATGCAAGTTCTAGTAGAAAACAAACAGATTGTTTCACTAAAGCCTTTCTGTTCCTCTTGGTTTCCAAATAGCTCCCACCATGGACAGCAGAGAATGGACCTTCATAGATTTGGGGTCATTTGTTTATACATTTTTTTTTTTTCCTCTCAAAAGAAGTGACTGGTCTCTACAATACGGAGATTTGTAGGCAACATTAGCTGAGATCTTGGTCCGATTTTCATCCAAAAAAAAGGACATTTTTTCCTCACTTGTCATCCATGTGCAATTTATTTTTTAACAGCGGCAGCTATTAATCATTTACATTTTCCTATGTTACAGAATTGCAATTATATCTGTAAAAATTGGATGTTATACTGTGGCGTCCAATTTTTTCCCCCGGACCCATAGACTTTAATGGGTGTGTCTCATCCGCTTTCGGGTGGAAAATGGAGCAGGCTGCAATTTTCTTTCACACATGAATTCTGTCACCTACACTGCCCTATTGAATAACATTGGGTGGAATGCTGTCCGTTTTCTTCACCGATAGCACTCGAACGGATATGGTCACATGAACCTTAGGAGTGTAGAATCAGCAAAATCTCCCCGCCTTCGGACATATAAGTAATTAACAGGAAATGAGTAGCAGCTGCAACCATCTTTTAGTGTTGATTATTTGTGTGAAGGTGAGGACAGTGAAGCCGCCAGAGTTTGGGCGCAGGGCGCGAGCGACATCACATCATGTGAGCCCTGGGAGAGTGAGTGCCAACATCACTGGTACGGCGCTGGCATGGGAGGCAAATAAGCATTTTTATTTTAATGGGGGCGAACATGGGGAGTCCACTACAAGTAAAAGCCCGCTAAAGATGCCCAGAGAAGTAACAAGAAATAAGAAACACTTGAGGAATGTAACTATGCATCTGGACACTAAAGCAGTGTTCACTCACATATATAGCACTACTAGCTGTAGTACCCGACGTTGCCCGGGATAGTAACTAAAGTCACCCACTCTGCCACCCTCCCCATCGAAATCATATTACCTCACACATAAGCTTCTTATACTAACAATGTCCTTTGTGGCCTATAGCAACCAATCACAGCTCCTATTAATGACCTGTAGCAAAACAGAAGCAAGGCTGTGATTGGTTTTGCTATAGGCCACCTGATAAATATCCAGGGTAACTGTCAAAACACCATTACCTTATAAAACCCCACACAATTAGTATACAGGTAAGGTCATGTGACTTACATCAGCCTCTATAACAGCGTTGGCTAAGCGTCACCATTGAAATCATATTAAGGCCTGTTTCAGACGTCAGTGATTCTGGTGCGTATGTGCTAGTATTTATAAGTCCAAAATCACGGACATACGCAGACCCATTATAATCAATGGGTCTGTGCACACATTAGTGATTTCTCACTGACCGTGTCTCCGTGCACGCGTGTCCGTGTATTCCGCACGGAGACACGTCCGTTTTTTCTGACATCACTGATGTCCCACACACCACACTATGGTGTGATCCGTGAAAAACATACCAGAAAAACACGGACATTGAATATAAAAAGCATTTTTAATGCACCTTCTCCAACGCTGCTTGTCTTCAGCTCTGCATGCTGCTGCTTCAGAGTCGGCTAATTACTGGCATGGATATTCGTATATGAAGCCACAGCCGACCCGGAAGTAGCTGCAGCGAAGGTGGAAACACAGCAGAGCTGAAGAGTTCAGTACCACGAACAGCGGGAGCGGGGACAGGTGAGTATACGTCCATGTGCAATCACGGATGACGGATCACGTCTCACAGATTGCACATTGACAACCCACGTGTGCCGTGAATCACAGCACACAGAAGGACATATGCATTTAACAGGTCAGTGAAAAACATCAGTTTTTCACTAACGTGTGAAACAGGCCTAACTGACAAGCTTTTCTATACAATGTCCCTGGTTGCCTATAGCAACCAATCACAGCTCGACACCTAACAAAACAGAAGCAGAGCTGCGATTGGTTGCTATAAGCCACCTGATAAATATCCAGGGTAACTGATAAAACAGCCAATATATCACATCAAACAGTTTCTGTGTGTGTGCGTGCGTCTCTTTCCGCCTGTGCCTCTTTCCGCCTGTGTGTCGCTTTCTGTATGTGTCTTTCCATAATAGCAGTCTATTATAATATATGTTCCCAGTTCCACTGACTTTAATGTATGCAGGTTTTTTGGAGAGTAACTGTAAAGCGCGAGGTTAAATTTTCCTCTAAAAACAGTCTATGACGTTCCCTGATTTCGTGATTGGTAATGTGATGGTGTGGATTCCTTTAGCAGACATACATACATACATACACACACACACACACACACACACACACACACACCTTTATATATTAGATTATACATGAATGGATTGATACGAGTTAAGTTTCCTGAAATTCGCAGGTTCCTGTGAAGTTGAGCAGTTTGCAATTTTAGTGTAGATCAGCAAAGATATAAAAAGAAAAAAGCCTGGCGCCACACACTGCTGAAGAGTTACAGCAGACCTGGGCAAGGGGCAGCCCGCGGGCCACATCCGGCTCGCCTACTGTCCGTGACCAGCCCGCCCATTAGATCAGAGTTGGAGATGTGGTGCCGCTTCTCCTGCCGGGCAGGAACTTTTCAAATGACACACTCGCGCTGTACTGACGACATAAGGGCGCGTGTGTAACAGAGAACGCTGCCGGACAGGGAACAGAGGACAGATTCCTGCGTTCCGCTGCTACACTGTGCGGAGCTTCAGGATCGGTCCTCTGTTCCCTGCGGCAGCTTTCTCTGCGACACACACGCGCCCTGATGTCGGCAGTACAGAGCGTGTGTCATTTGAAAAGTTCCCGCTCGGCAGGAGAAGCGGCACCAGCCGGTGCCTGGACAGAGACGCAGCGGCGGGGGCAGGGGCCGTACAAGAACAACAGCGGTGCAGCCAGGGTCCGTACCAGGGAAGAAGCAGCTCAGCGGGGGACCCATACGGAGGTGCCTGAGGAGGGAGAGGTGAGTGGTCACTAATAACCTGAGGGGAAGGGGGAGGGGGGTAACTGGTGTAATATTTGGGTGTAGTGATGTAGTATATGGGAATGTAATGATGTAGTTTTACAGGGGCAGTATATAGTGCTGTAATGTATTACAGGGGCAGTATATAGTGCTGTAATGTCTTACAGGTGTAGTATATAGTGATGTAATGTATTACAGGGGCAGTATATAGTGCTGTAATGTATTACAGGTGTAGTATATAGTGATGTAATGTATTACAGGGGCAGTATATAGTGCTGTAATGTATTACAGGGGCAGTATATAGTGATGTAATGTATTACAGGGGCAGTATATAGTGCTGTAATGTATTACAGGTGTAGTATATAGTGATGTAATGCATTACAGGGGCAGTATATAGTGCTGTAATGCATTACAGGGGCAGTATATAGTGCTGTAATGTATTACAGGTGTAGTATATAGTGATGTAATGTATTACAGGGGCAGTATATAGTGCTGTAATGCATTACAGGTGCAGTATATAGTGCTGTAGTGTATTACAGGTGCAGTATATAGTGCTGTAGTGTATTACAGGTGCAGTATATAGTGCTGTAATGCATTACAGGGGCAGTATATAGTGATGTAATGCATTACAGGTGCAGTATATAGTGATGTAATATATTACAGGGGCAGTATATAGTGCTGTAATGTATTACAGGTGCAGTATATAGTGCTGTAATGTATTACAGGGGCAGTATATAGTGCTGTAGTGTATTACAGGGGCAGTATATAGTGCTGTAATGCATTACAGGTGCAGTATATAGTGCTGTAGTGTATTACAGGGGCAGTATATAGTGCTGTAATGCATTACAGGTGCAGTATATAGTGCTGTAATGCATTACAGGTGCAGTATATAGTGCTGTAGTGTATTACAGGGGCAGTATATAGTGCTGTAATGTATTACAGGTGCAGTATATAGTGCTGTAGTGTATTACAGGTGCAGTATATAGTGATGTAATGCATTACAGGTGCAGTATATAGTGCTGTTGTGTATTACAGGGGCAGTATATAGTGCTGTAGTGTATTACAGGTGCAGTATATAGTGCTATAGTGTATTACAGGTGCAGTATATAGTGCTGTAGTGTATTACAGGTGCAGTATACAGTGCTGTAATGCATTACAGGGGCAGTATATAGTGCTGTAGTGTATTACAGGTGCAGTATATAGTGCTGTAGTGTATTACAGGTGTAGTATATAGTGCTGTAATGCATTACAGGGGCAGTATATAGTGCTGTAATGTATTACAGGTGCAGTATATAGTGCTGTAATGAATTACAGGGGCAGTATATAGTGCTGTAATGTATTACAGGGGCAGTATATAGTGCTGTAGTGTATTACAGGGGCAGTATATAGTGCTGTAATGTATTACAGGTGCAGTATATAGTGCTGTAGTGTATTACAGGTGCAGTATACAGTGCTGTAATGCATTACAGGGGCAGTATATAGTGCTGTAGTGTATTACAGGGGCAGTATATAGTGCTGTAATGTATTACAGGTGCAGTATATAGTGCTGTAATGAATTACAGGGGCAGTATATAGTGCTGTAGTGTATTACAGGTGCAGTATATAGTGCTGTAGTGTATTACAGGGGCAGTATATAGTGCTGTAGTGTATTACAGGTGCAGTATATAGTGCTGTAGTGTATTACAGGTGCAGTATATAGTGCTGTAGTGTATTACAGGTGCAGTATATAGTGCTGTAGTGTATTACAGGTGCAGTATATAGTGCTGTAGTGTATTACAGGTGCAGTATATAGTGCTGTAGTGTATTACAGGTGCAGTATATAGTGCTGTAATGTATTACAGGTGCAGTATATAGTGCTGTAATGTATTACAGGGGCAGTATATAGTGCTGTAGTGTATTACAGGTGCAGTATATAGTGCTGTAGTGTATTACAGGGGCAGTATATAGTGCTGTAGTGTATTACAGGTGCAGTATATAGTGCTGTAGTGTATTACAGGTGCAGTATATAGTGCTGTAGTGTATTACAGGGGCAGTATATAGTGCTGTAGTGTATTACAGGGGCAGTATATAGTGCTGTAGTGTATTACAGGTGCAGTATATAGTGCTGTAGTGTATTACAGGTGCAGTATATAGTGCTGTAGTGTATTACAGGTGCAGTATATAGTGCTGTAGTGTATTACAGGTGCAGTATATAGTGCTGTAGTGTATTACAGGGGCAGTATATAGTGCTGTAATGTATTACAGGGGCAGTATATAGTGCTGTAATCAGTCCGGCCCTCTAAAAGGATCCCAAGTTCTCATGCGGCCCCATGAGAAATTTAATTGCCCACCCCTGAGTTACAGTGTGGCTACTGACAACTGGAATGCCAGGCCAGATAGCCCATAATACTGTTGCAGCTGTCACAGCACATGAGTTAGCGCAGCCAATTAGGGGAGACCATCACTGCCAATATAAAAGCTGACAGCCGGCCAAGCAGTGCCATTTTATCCCTCCCCCAGGTTATATTAACAATAAGACAGATTGGACATTGTAATGGGTGACAAAAAAAAAAATGTTCTACAAACCACTCCAAGGTAATTGCACTACTAGAGATTTGCGACGACTAAATTTGCAGCAAATTGAACTTCTAGAGAAAAGTCACTGGACCTGGCAAATTC